>NC_134826.1:153042472-153097489 GCF_004210375.1 Tachypleus tridentatus | reverse complement strand
ATATGGTTTAGTGATTTTTTAATATGTGGGATATATTTACTTTTGTTAGTTGATTTTGCTTTTTGTCTAGGTGTGTGCATATAATGTTAATTCGTTGTCAATTTTATCTGGTGAGCATAGTTTTATGGCTTTGTTTATTTGGTTTCTCAGTATGTTGAGTTTTTAAAAACCTAAAACAAGACAAAAACATAAAAATTCTAAAAGCAGATAAAGGAAACGTTATACTCATAATGAACACGAATGAATACATACAAAAAATGAATAACATCCTATCAGACACGAACAAATTTAAACCGATACACACAAATCCAACAAAGACACACGAGACGCAACTAAACAAATTACTACTAAAAATGAAAAAAACCAACACAATTTCACAAACACTTTATTCCTACCTACGTAAAACCGACCCACGCACACCACAAATATGCGGCATCCCCAAACCTCATAAACCAGATTGTCCATTACGACCAATAATGTCCACATATGAATCGTTTAATTACAATCTTGGTAAATACATAGCATGGGCACTCTCCAAATATGTAACACCAACCAGCTCATTCATCAAAGACTTTTTTAATTTCAAGTCTATTCTTAATCAACTTAATCATAAAGCCTTAATGGCCAGTTTCGATGTTATATCCCTCTTAACAGAAGTCCCAACTGCTGTAGCCTGCAAGATAGCCTTAGAACTCTATATCCGAGGCCCTAACGAATCAATAGACATTCCCAGTAACCGATTAGCAACCCTCATAGAATTTACCACGATGAAGACAAACTTCATGTTCAACAACCACAACTATATAAAAATAAATGGCCTAAGCATGGACAACCCAGAATCGCCATTTCTAGCCAATATTTTTATGATACAAGTTGAAACACAAGCAATTAACACAGCATTACATCCACCACTATACTGGTACAGATATCTAGATGACACGGTTGCGGGATTCACATCTACAGAACACATACTTAATTTTTTCAATCACATTAACTCTATACATCCCAACATTAAGTTCACATGTGAACAGAAAGACAGCAATCAAATATCATTTCTTAACCTAAAAATTACAAGAACTGACACACAATTCAAAACAGAAATCCACCGAAAAATCACCCATACTAACTATACATTCCTTGGGTCTAATCACATGAAACAAAACAAAAACTCAACATACTAAGAAACCAAATAAACACAGCCACAAAACTATGCTCACCAGATAAAATTAACAACGAATTAACATTATATGCACAGACCTAGACAAAAAGTAAAATCAACTAACAAAAGTAAATATATCCCACATATTAAAAAATCACTAAACTATATACTGCTGCATACCATATATTCTCGATATCAGCATCAAAATAACCAACATTTGGCAAAAACTAGTAACAAAATATGACATTACAGTTAATACCAAATTTATTCAAAAACCAGGCACAAAACTAAGGTCTATACTATGTATTACACCAACATTATTTATGTCAATAACTGCACAAAACTGAGGTCTATACTGTGTAAAAACTACACTGACAAACACTACACCAACATTTTTTATAAAATACAATGTGATAACTGCCTTATGTTCTTCATTTTTTGTATGTATTCATTCGTATTCATTATGATTATAACGTTTCCTTTATATTGGAGAAACAAGTAAAAAAATAAAAACCAGATTCATAGAACATAAAAAGTCACCTTCACACGTTTTTGAACACTGCAAATCAAATAAACACAGCATAACCATAGAAAACATCCACATACTAAATAAAGAAACAAACATACACAAACGCAAAATTAAAGAAGCCTTACTTATACAACAACTCAAGCCCAAAATAAACCAATACAAAGGAACACCTTTATACCTATATTATTAAATATAGCCAAACATCTAATCACGCCCTCTACATTCCTACACTCAATTACACAACCCCCTTCAAACATGTGGTCAAATATTGGTCAGTTACCTCTTTCTTTTTTGTAAACCTGACAATGACCGAAGAAGCTCGAAACGTTGTTCGCTCCCCTACATAAAACTTTTCTCAACCCAAACGAGCCGTTTTCACATACATTCACTTATATAGTCAACAGTACTTATTTCTGCAAGTTTCTTTAATACAGTTGCCATTCTCTCTACTAAATTATTAGTGATAACACAGTATTATTTTTGTTAAATAGTATACTCGTAACTAATTTTGATAGAGTACAGAACTAATTACTGTTTTTTGATTATTCCTTGATTTAGTGGTATTATATCATTTATTCATTTAACTGCAGGTCTTCAATGATGGAAGTTACAGGTAATTTGGAAACTCAACTTGAAGCTATAAAAGTGAGTGCATTAACATGGACACCTTTATGTTCTAGTTTTTATTATTTTATGTTTCATATCTCATTGAATAATCAGTAATGTGTATAATATTTAATATGCTAATATTGTTCTATATTATCAATTTTCTTGCACCTTTAACTTCTATAACGAAGGTTTCACATTTGTCGTGTTTTGTACACACTATAATGTCTTCATTCTTTCACAGTGGTGAGTGGGTTTATATGCACTATAATGTATTCATTGTTTCTCTGTGGTCATGTGGTTTATATGCACTATGATGTCTTCTTTGTTTCTCAGTGGTCATGTGGTTTATATGCACTATGATGTCTTCTTTGTTTCTCAGTGGTCATGTGGTTTATATGCATTATAATGTCTTCATTGTTTCTCAGTGGTCATGTGGTTTATATGCATTATAATGTCTTCATTGTTTCTCTGTGGTCATGTGGTTTATATGCACTATAATGTCTTCATTGTTTCTCTGTGGTCATGTGGTTTATATGCATTATAATGTCTTCATTGTTACTCTGTGGTCATGTGGTTTATATGCATTATAATGTCTTCATTGTTACTCTGTGGTCATGTGGTTTATATGCACTATAATGTCTTCATTGTTTCTCTGTGGTCATGTGGTTTATATGCACTATAATGTCTTCATTGTTTCTCTGTGGTCATGTGGTTTATATGCACTCTAATGTCTTCATTGTTTCTCTGTGGTCATGTGGTTTATATGCACTATAATGTCTTCATTGTTTCTCTGTGGTCATGTGGTTTATATGCACTATAATGTCTTCATTGTTTCTCTGTGGTCATGTGGTTTATATGCACTATAATGTCTTCATTGTTTCTCTGTGGTCATGTGGTTTATATGCACTATAATGTCTTCATTGTTTCTCTGTGGTCATGTGGTTTATATGCACTATAATGTCTTCTTTGTTTCTCTGTGGTCATGTGGTTTATATGCACTATAATGTCTTCTTTGTTTCTCAGTGGTCATGTGGTTTATATGCACTATAATGTCTTCATTGTTTCTCAGTGGTCATGTGGTTTATATGCATTATAATGTCTTCATTGTTTCTCAGTGGTCATGTGGTTTATATGCATTATAATGTATTCACTGTTTTTCTGTGGTCATATGGTTTATATGCACTGTCGTGTCTTCATTCTTTCTCAGTGGTCATGGGGTTTACACACACTATAATTTATTAGTATTATAATGTATTTTATATTGTTTTTGAGATAAATTTTATATAGTATATTTTGAAAGTTTTACTCTAATCATGTTATAGAATTAGGACAAAATAAAAGACATGATTTTCACTCAAATGCCTTAAGTTCTAGTCTATGAAAATTTCTGTATTCATATTAAATATTATTTGATACTAGTCAAGCTATAATAATAACTGGTGTATTAGCTTTTACTTCAGTATTATGAACTATCATACATGGTTATAATAATATTATCCTTAATTTAAAATATCCTTGTCATTTTGTTATATGTCGTTTCTGTTCAAGATTTGAAATAACATTAAAAAATGTCTAGGTTAGCATGTCTGTTGTCTAGAAATAATTATATATTTCAAAGGTATTTCTTTTTTTGAAAAAATTCATTTTGTTCTTTGAACAGACTAAGTCATTAGAAGTAAGAGCAAGAGAGCTGATCTTAAGAAACTGGAAGATTTGGGTGCAACACTTGAAGAACATCTGATCCTAGACAACCGATACACTGAACATAGTACTGTTGGACTGGCACAACAATGGGATCAACTGGATCAGTTAGGAATGAGAATGCAGCATAATCTGGAACAACAAATCCAGGCTCGGTGAGGTGTTTCAAGGAATACTTCACTGTTGACATATTGTCGTTATGTTTATTTAAAAAGATTTATTCATTTGGGATCCTGATTCATAAACTTTAACACTAGTAATTTGTTGATGACATTCCTTGAATAAAAACATTTCCAAAAAGTCTTATTATTTTTTTATTATTGAATACATAAGTAAATAATCATTAAATTTTGTATTATTTACATTTGTAAACATATTAATTTGGATTTTGGCTGATATGAAATTTTCCTAGATTTACAGTTGCTATTACAGTATTTCGACTAATATTGCAAATATGTTTTTACTGATTGTTGCAGAAACCAGAGTGGTGTTTCAGAAGATGCTTTGAAGGAGTTCAGTATGATGTTTAAGTAAGTTTATTTCTCTGTTTACTGTGTACAACAACTAGTCTTAAGAATTCACTGTCATAATTGGAATTAATTTTAACATCACCAAACGATTGATCTTTAGAGAAACAAAAATGAAACTTGTAAGCTGTATGAAATGTGTAAAAGAGAAGTACAAAACTTAAGTGAAATAATGAAACTTGTAAGCTGTATGAAATGTGTAAAAGAGAAGTACAAAACTTAAGTGAAATAATGAAACTTGTAAGCTGTATGAAATGTGTAAAAGAGAAGTACAAAACTTAATTGAAATAATGAAACTTGTAAGCTGTATGAAATGTGTAAAAGAGAAATACAAAACTTAAGTGAAATAATGAAACTTGTAAGCTGTACGAAATGTGTAAAAGAGAAGTACAAAACTTAAGTGAAATAATGAAACTTGGAAGCTATTGATGAAATGTGTAAAGAGAAATTACAAAACTTGGGTGAAATAATGAAACTTGTAAGCTGTACAAGAAATGTAAAAGAAAGTACAAAACTTAAATTGAAATAATGAAACTTGTAAGCTGTATGAAATGTAAAAGTAAAGAAATTACAAAACTTGAGTGAAATAATGAAACTTGTAAGCTATTGAAATGTGTAAAAAGAAGTACAAAACTTAAGGTGAAATAATGAAACTTGTAAGCTGTATGAAATGTAAAAAGAAATTCTAAAACTTAAATTGAAATAATGAAACTTGGAGAGCTATTACGAGAATGTGTAAAGAAGAAGATACAAAACTTAATTGAAATAATGAAACTTGTAAGCTGCTGTACTGAAATGTGTAAAGAGAATTACAAAACTTAAATGAAATAATGAAACTTGTAAGCTGTATGAAATGTGTAAAAGAGAATTACAAAACTTAAGTGAAATAATGAAACTTGTAAGCTGTACTGAAATGTGTAAAAGAGAAGTCAAAACTTAAGTGAAATAATGAAACTTGTAAGCTGTATGAAATGTGTAAAAGAGAATTACAAAACTTAAAGTGAAATAATGAAACTTGGAAGCTGTGCAAGAAATGTGTAAAGAGAAGTACAAAACTTAAGTGAAATAATGAAACTTGTAAGCTGTACAGAAATGTGTAAAGAGAAGTACAAAACTTAAGTGAAATAATGAAACTTGTAAGCTGTATGAAATGTGTAAAAGAGAATTACAAAACTTAAAGTGAAATAATGAAACTTGTAAGCTGTATGAAATGTGTAAAGAGAAATTACAAAACTTAAGTGAAATAATGAAACTTGTAAGCTGTATGAAATGTGTAAAAGAGAAGTACAAAACTTAAGTGAAATAATGAAACTTGTAAGCTGTATGAAATGTGTAAAGAGAAGTACAAAACTTAAGTGAAATTTCTAAACTGACTGAATGTGGGACAATACTATTTCCACAGTGATGTTAAAGGTTCGTAGAAAGATCGTAACTCATTATAAATATAGGTTTCCTTCTGTTCAAATAATGTTTTTACTATTAGCGTAATCTCAAAAAACATGAATTAATTTTCAACTCAGAATAAAACATTTGATTTTTTTTAAAACTACAATGTACTAGCTCCCCAGTGGCACAATTGCATGTGTACAGACTTACAATGTTATAAACTGATACACAGATAGCTGATTGTGTATCTGCATGCTTAACTACAAACAAACATTATAATAAAATGCTTGACTGCATCTTACTTTCAATATCAAGTTTGTTTTGGTCAAGATTTTATCAGTTAATGCTGTACTTGTTAATTTCAAACTCAGATGATGTGCATATTTTGTTACTCACGTGGTTTAGTGTTCAGAATTTTAGTTGTAATTTAGCATAACTTATTATTGCTGTTTGTGCTCTTCCTTTAAACTTCAATAAAATGTCACCTGTTTCGTTTTTAATTTTCATCAGTAAGAATGTTATTCATAACTTTAAAAATGCTGAGTGGGATGGTTTGTGTACGTTGCTTTTTGCAGACATTTTGACAGAGAAAAAATTGGAAGATTAAATCATTACCAGTTTAAGAGTTGTTTACGAGCTTTAGGCTATGACCTCCCGATGGTGGATGAGGGACAACCTGACCCAGAATTTGAAACTATCCTAAATGCTGTTGATCCAAACAGAGATGGTTTTGTGTCCTTGCAAGAGTACATGGCTTTCATGATATCACGGGAAACTGAGAATGTACGATCTAGTGAAGATATTGAGAATGCTTTCCGAGCTATTACATCTGGTGAACGTCCATATGTTACAGCTGATGACTTGTATGCGGTAAGTGCTATTTGTATACGTAGTGTGTAAAACTTTTACATAACTGAAATCTCAAAATTAAATCTGAACTACTTACATCCAAAGCAATACATTACATCCAAAATTGAAACATCTGTTATCCAGGCAAGGTGAAAGATGGGCAGTATTATGTTTTTTGAATAGTGATAATTTAAAGTAAGTACACATAACTTAATTAGGACAAAGTGAAATATTATGATATTTAATATCATGATAATGAATTTGATTCCATTTCATCTAAGAATAGTAAATTCACTAAACTTCTGTGAAACGAAGAGATATTCTCTTCAGTTCAAAATGAGTTTTAAATGAACCATTTTTGTCATTTTTTGTAAATTCCCTAAAACAACCAGTTTTTGTTACTTTTAGAATCCAAATTATGGCAACAAAAGTAGACATGATAAATGGTTTCTTTGTTTTTTAATTCTGTTTGATGAAGATCATTTCTGAATGTCAGTAAATGTGTTGTTTTTTACGATCTGAGAGTTGAATTAATTTGTTGTTTTTTTATTTTAGTTAAATTAGAGATTTTTTAATGTTAAAAAACTTAAATTTCAGAGCCAGGATCTAGATGTTTTCTCTCAAAGTGTTTTTGGATGAACAACAATTTGAAGCAACAAGGAATTTAATGTATTTTTGTGAAAATCAAAGGATAGAACCTTTTATTTTTAAAGTACTTTAGGGTAAAGAATGTTTCTAAGTAACTTCAAATTTGCTTTATTAACTCATGTAGATTCATCAAAATAGCTAACGACTTCAAACATCAGATATTTTTTCTGAACTTGTCAACAGCATTTAACCTTAAACAAATTATGTTTTATATATATTTTTAACATTCTTATTCAGTTTATTTTTGCATTACTTAGAATCTCACAGTAGAGATGGCAGACTACTGTGTGTCTCGCATGAAGCCCTACGTGGAACCCAAAAGTGGACGTACCATAACAGGAGCCTACGATTACATGGAATTCACTCGCATGCTTTTCCAGAAATAGTGTCTTTTAGTTGTATCTTGTAGAGTCAAACATTCACTATAATTTTAGGAATTACATATAGAAATTACACTATTAATTAAAATTACTTAGAGATTACACTATTAATTAAAATTACTTGGAGATTACACTATTAGTAATAATACAAACTGATTCTTTTCAAACAAAATAGACTTAATAAAAAATTATACTAATAGTTTTGCCATTTAAAACCATTAGCTCTTACTTTAGAGTAAACATTGATACATGCTGCTTCTTATGTCAATATTTTATAGTAAATATTGATACATGTTGCTTCTTATATCAATATCTTATAGTAAATATTGATACATGTTGCTTCTTATGTCAATATCTTATAGTAAATATTGATACATGTTGCTTCTTATGTCAATATCTTATAGTAAATATTGATACATGTTGCTTCTTATGTCAATATCTTATAGTAAATATTGATACATGTTGCTTCTTATGTCAATATCTTATAGTAAATATTGATACATGTTGCTTCTTATGTCAATATCTTATAGTAAATATTGATACGTGTTGCTTCTTATGTCAATATCTTATAGTAAATATTGATACATGTTGCTTCTTATGTCAATACCTTATAGTAAATATTGATACATGTTGCTTCTTATGTCAATATCTTATAGTAAATATTGATAAATGCTGCTTCTTATGTCAATATCTTATAGTAAATATTGATACATGTTGCTTCTTATGTCAATACCTTATAGTAAATATTGATACATGTTGCTTCTTATGTCAATACCTTATAGTAAATATTGATACATGTTGCTTCTTATGTCAATATCTTATAGTAAATATTGATACATGTTGCTTCTTATGTCAATATCTTATAGTAAATATTGATACATGTTGCTTCTTATGTCAATACCTTATAGTAAATATTGATACATGTTGCTTCTTATGTCAATACCTTATAGTAAATATTGATACATGTTGCTTCTTATGTCAATACCTTATAGTAAGTATTGATACATGTTGCTTCTTATGCCAATATCTTATAGTAAGTATTGATACATGTTGCTTCTTATGTCAATATCTTATAGTAAATATTGATACATGTTGCTTCTTATGTCAATATCTTATAGTAAATATTGATACATGTTGCTTCTTATGTCAATATCTTATAGTAAATATTGATACATGTTGCTTCTTATGTCAATATCTTATAGTAAATATTGATACATGTTGCTTCTTATGTCAATATCTTATAGTAAATATTGATACATGTTGCTTCTTATGTCAATATCTTATAGTAAATATTGATACATGTTGCTTCTTATGTCAATATTTTATAGTAAATATTGATACATGTTGCTTCTTATGTCAATATTTTATAGTAAATATTGATACATGCTGCTTCTTATGTCAATATCTTATAGTAAGTATTGATACATGTTGCTTCTTATGTCAATATTTTATAGTAAATATTGATACATGCTGCTTCTTATGTCAATATCTTATAGTAAATATTGATACATGTTGCTTCTTATGTCAATATCTTATAGTGTATATTGATACATGTTGCTTCTTATGTCAATATCTTATTGTAAATGTTGATACATGTTGCTTCTTATGTCAATATCTTATTGTAAATGTTGATACATGTTGCTTCTTATGTCAATATCTTATAGTAAATATTGATACATGCTGCTTCTTATGTCAATATTTTATAGTAAATATTGATACATGCTGCTTCTTATGTCAATATCTTATAGTAAATATTGATACATGTTGCTTCTTATGTCAATATCTTATAGTAAATATTGATACATGTTGCTTCTTATGTCAATATCTTATAGTAAATATTGATACATGTTGCTTCGTATGTCAATATCTTATAGTAAATATTGATACATGTTGCTTCTTATATCAATATCTTACTCTTAGAAATATTATTAGGTTTCAGTAGCTGATAATCTGTAGTTTGATAATGAATCTTTAACATATAATTTATTAATTCACAGACCTTTATAGTTAATTATTTTTATTAAATTGTGAAACCATTTTCTTGTGTCCCGTTGTTGTTGTTGTTGTTTTTGTAACTGCTCTGTTTACAGATAGTATTTACTATCAACTTAATATTTTATTATTTATTTATAAAATTAATTATAAGTCCTTTAATACCATTTTTTAATATTGTAAAAGGGGTTAATAATGACTAATAACTTATTGAACCACCAAGTAATGTAACAAGTAATGTAACATTACTCTTACCAGTGGTAAAATAAGACACTAGAAAAGTTAATAATGACTAATAACTTATTGAACCACCAAGTAATGTAACATTACTCTTACCAGTGGTAAAATAAAACACTAGAAAAGTTATTAATGACTAATAACTTATTGAACCACCAAGTAATGTAACATTACTCTTACCAGTGGTAAAATAAAACACTAGAAAAGTTATTAATGACTAATAACTTATTGAACCACCAAGTAATGTAACATTACTCTTACCAGTGGTAAAATAAAACACTAGAAAAGTTATTAATGACTAATAACTTATTGAACCACCAAGTAATGTAACATTACTCTTACCAGTGGTAAAATAAAACACTAGAAAAGTTATTAATGACTAATAACTTATTGAACCACCAAGTAATGTAACATTACTCTTACCAGTGGTAAAATAAAACACTAGAAAAGTTATTTCAGATATTTTGTAGAATATTCAACATACTTATCTTCAGAAAAGTAAAGTTTGAATGAAGAAATTGCTTCGTATATTAGCAGATAACTCTTATCTTTGGTCCCATCTGAAAACAAAACATGGACAATTCTTCACCGTATTACTCAGTACTTTATGTAGGTTTGGAAATGATTAAACACTAAATAATATTTTTTCTGGTATGTATCAACTCACTTCAGCTGTTATCTTTACGTATAAACGTACTGTACGTTTCCAGCACTGATAATAAAAAATATTTAAAACAACCCGTTTATTATTTTTGATTGTTTTACTCCCATTTATAAAACAAATACAAAATATATTCTGTCTAAACTTGGGGTAACATTTTATGGCTAAGTTGCAGTAAACATTTTATTTAAATTACCTAAATTGTTGCTAAAGTGGATGAGCTTAGATTTGGAAACCTATACTTGAGAGAATGATTTTGGACTTAGTGATTTGATTATGTTTTGCTACCGTTAGCCAGCTGTTACCAGTCATTGATACAGTGAAACTTGTATTGTTTATTTAAAGTTACAATGGTATTCCTCATGAGTCACATAACTTGCTTCCTTATTCTAACAAAGTGCTCCTAATCTTGAAAACATTGCCAAAAGTTCTAGTCATGTCGGTCACTGTACTCTAGTCATGTCGGTCGCTGTACTCTATAGCAGAACGTTATTTCTAATTTTGTCCAAATTGTTCGATGTGGTTTTCAATAAATTTGTCATCAGAGCTTTTATGTGTGTTTATTTGACAAAAGAAATGGAGACACCTTAATTAAGGAACTGGAAATGTAAAAGTAAGTCCTCCACATTCACAAAACATTAGACCATCTAGATTGAAAAAGACAAAAAAAAAAAGGATATATTATATTTATTAAGAACTGTCGGCAATTTTGTTAGAAACTAAAAGTGTTCCTTCATTTCTACATATTTTTATAACTTTAGATGAAGTATCTATCATTTGTAAAATGTGATCTCTAAAATAAGAAAATAGTTTTAAACTATGTAGATATTTCAAATAAGCATCAAAAGAGTGTTTTTATTAATCAGACAAAATTTAAGTCATTCCTAAAATTTTGCACTAGAACTTACCGACAATATGTGTTTATTTACGGTTTATATACATATATGGTAACCATAAACACTAATTTCGGCTACATTAAGTAGCTAACACATTATAAATATGTTTATTTACGGTTTATATATATGGTTATTCTATACAGTAACCATAAACACTACTTTCGGCTACATTACGTAGCTAACACATTATAAATATGTTTATTTACGGTTTATATATATGGTTATTCTATACAGTAACCATAAACACTACTTTCGGCTACACTACGTAGCTAACAGATTATAAATGTGTTTTAAAACTTTATATATTTTTTTCTACGCAAAGAAAATTCAGTTTAATTCTAATGTAAACTAAAATTTTTCTGTTAAAGTCTATGTAAAAATTATATAACAATAGAGACGGACTCTGTTAAAGTCTATGTAAAAATTATATAACAATAGAGACGGACTCTGTTAAAGTTTATGTAAAAATTATATAACAATAGAGACAGACTCTGTTAAAGTTTATGCCGAGTTTAGTGGTGTGTTACGAAACATTGTTAACAGAATCGTGATGTTCGCTGAACACGAACTATGGACAACACAAAATTTTATACAGTTTCAGTTTTTGTTAGCCTAACACTAGAGCAAAGTACTTAATTTTTCTAGATAAAACAAGTTTAAGAGACCTTATCCTATCCTCATATTGTAAAGTATTTCATGTTTGTAACCCCTTAGCCCTTTTCAACAATTAAACGACCTTTCCAAGATAAGGCGTCCAAGCCTGTATACTTAGCACGTCCTTTATTTCTTATTACCAAAACTTATCCGAGAATCGTGGGCTCGAATCCCCGTCACACCAAAATGCTCGCCCTTTCAGCCGTGGGGACATTATATTGTGACAGTCAATTCTACTATTCTTTGGTAAGAGTAGTCCAAGAGTTGGCGGTGGATGGTGATGACTAGTTGCCTTTTCTCTAGTCTTACACTACTAAATTAGGGACAGCTAGCGCAGATAGCCCACGTGTAGCTTTGCGTGAAATTCAAACCAAACCAGTTTTTTGAACTCAACAATAATATCGTATTCATTTCGTATATTTGTTGTAGTGCTGTAACTACAGTTTGTACCTGATCAAGGCAATATTAATTCACTACAATTTCTTTTCAGGCACACTGTGTTACTATATTATGATCAATTATGGTAACCGCGTTACCGAAACTAATCGGTTGAGTCATCTAATATACTTTTATCTTTCATTGTGCCAAATAGTGTCGGGTTTTATGTTCAGTAAAATAGTTGTACAGCAGCCCCTGTCCCACTTATAGTTCCGAAAACTTTCAAAGGAAACTGTCAGTGTCAGTGACGTTAACACTGGTTTGTCTACTTCGAAAGAGCTGACACCCCTGTTAAAATAATATTTCAACAGACAACAGAACAAACTTATGTGGTATGTCAAGCAATTTGATTTTTAAAGATCACAATCTTGATGTATAATATAAAACCATTCTTCGTATAGTATTGTTTTAAATAAATAAAGTACAGTTCGTTTTAATTGTTGAGTTTAGGTAGCCACCACAGCGGTATGACGTGGGACTCATAACGGTAGAAATTCAATTCCAATACCAGTGGTAGGCAGAGCACAGATAGCACATTGTGTAGCTTTGTTGTTATTAATTACAAACAGACAGACGTGGTAACTGGTAGCGATTCATCCAATTTTCGTGCTTTCACTGGTAGCGTGTTCTGTATTTATTTATAATCGATGTAGATTTATATTAACAGGACTATGTTCAGGTTTTATGTAGCCTTAGGCTGAGGGAATTTAAGTAAAGGTGAAGGAGATAAACTTAAGCTTACACAATTTTCTTTATTCTATATCCTTATTTACTTCCACCCCAAAATGTTAATCTTCTATGTTAGTTTGATTCGTTCCGAGAACAGAAAGGTTGGTTGACTTGATGAATCGCCAGTTCTCCTGAATATAAACCAGGTTGATTGCCATAAAATAATAATTTATAATATATGCTGTTAAAATAACTAAACATTATAACATAGAAATCCTTAACCTAATACGGGTTGTTATGTCTTAATTAGAACTGATAAAAATTACATTTCACAGACTTAATCCAGTTCACAACATGACATTTCTAGTCGAGTCATTTCGTATTATAAATAGGGCCTCAGCCACAATTATATTACATCAAAGACAACATAAAGAGTCCCAATATTGGGGAATTGGCCTCGTCAGCAATTTGATACGGTAGATATATAGTGTGATTGAAGCTGTATAATCATTTTTCTTTGATTTCACTAGTAAATTAAATGTTAAAATAAGGGCATTTTTTTATTCGTCGTTAGATTTATATCCGTAAGATTTATATCCCCTCTAGGCGAACGTCCACTATAAACGGCTCTCGTGCTTAGAAAATATTCCATCTGCAAAAATAAAAGAAAATTCTGTATTGTTTGATTTTCACATCTCAATGACTCAAATATTAATTTAGGTCAACGGCCGCTAATAAGCTTGTTAGGCTACTTTTTGTTTCAGACAGTTAAACCTAATCTCTAACTCACCGAGGTTCACCGGAGATTGGTACTACCGGCATAACATGTTGTTTTTTGTTTTTTTTCAAAATATGTACGATTAGACTGCTCTCGGAATTCACAATGTAACTTTTACTTTTTTTTAATAGTCTTCCAGTTGATTCTGTTCATCCATTGCTTGATAACTTCAGGAAGTATTTAAAGCGGAAGTGTTCTCACATATATAATTACTGTGGCCTGTATTTAAGACATGTAACAGAAAATAGTATTTAATTTACACCACAGGTGTGCTGTAGTGGTTTTTAGGAATGACTTCAGGAGCGCTACGATGGAAAGTGTTTTTATCACCACTTTCATTCAGCTGCATGTATAAATTTCTTCTTGTAGCAACAGCCATAAAATACAAATACACGTACGCGTGTATGTATGTATACAACCTTGGGTAGGAATTTTACCATTGGATCTATTTTCTTTTTATAATTGCCTACTCAACTTATAGACTTTTCTTTGTAATGATAAATAATTGTTTTCCAAGCGATTGCTTTGAGACATGGCCATACTCTTGACATAAGATAGATTTGTTGCCTTGGATTGTAGTGAATAAACAACTATAAAGCTGATTACGTTGAAAAAAGTCTGAATAAATTATAAATATTTGCATAGTGAACAGCTCTTTAATATTATTATCAAATAAATTGTTAAATACACTGTAATAATGGTGGTTTGTCTAAAAAATGGTTTTAAAAAAGAGTAAAACAAGGAAAAATTTGATTTGGTGATGTTATAAACATAAAATAAATTGTTATTACGAAGGAAAGTGCCACCTTAAAAGCCGTAAAGAGACAATATTTATATGTTTTATTTCCTATTTGAAAATACGAATATCGTAAAATATTTAAGGCACTGGAATTGTAGCAATTATTATATTTGGTATGATAATCATCGAAGTTGAATATCATAGCTGAGTACTCTGATTATTTTGTTAGAGAATATTAAACGTTCGTATAAAGTGGTTTGGAATTTAATAGGTTTTATTTTGAACCTTTTCATCCATCCAAAAGTTAACATCTAAATTTTTATTTAGCGAATTTGTTATTTTTAATACGTATTTTTTTATTATTTCGTGAACAGTGTTTAGAATTTTTTACAGAAACTTAAGTTTGTCTTTCTTTTCTTAAGATAATTTGTTATTCAATACTTAACTTGTAGTACCCTATTACTTCAAATAAGAAACCTCTTCCTCAAAACTGCCATTAGATACCAGCGTTTAGCGTCTCAGATAACTTGGATTGTTTCGGGGTTATGTTATGATATGTACGTGGAATTGTCGGGAGTTATAGTTTTGTCGTACGAGTGCAACATATCTCTCTCTCTGTATAAATATATATGTTTATGTCTATACGTAAAGCATTTCATATGAGGATAAATACGTGTTCGGATATATCTGCAGATGATATTTCCCAGGTAGGCTTAGTAATATCAAGGTGGGCTCGAAGTTACCCCATCAAATAAAACTTGGTTGAAGGTACACATTTCTGGAATAATGCGTTAAGTAACACCACGTTTACACAGGCAATATTGCTTGTTTTGCGTAAAAAACAACAAAAAAACAAGTCAAACCAGTCGTGTAAGTTACTGCAGTACCTGTGTGAATTGATCGCCTCGAGGTGTAATACAGAAACACGTGTGGAAAAACTCCATTAGAGGACAAAGGTTAAAACAGCTTCTCCGTTATCCATTAAACAATAATTATGTTCTAGAAAATTTTACCTGAATGATGTTCGGTACAGCTAATATTTCAGTCATATTGCTACTATTTGATAGAGTAATATCGGCGAGGTCTATCCGCGCTCTAGCCGTCCGTAAGTTAACAGTGAAAGGGTAGAGGAAAAGTAGCTATTCACCATCACCCACCGCCAACTCTTCGGATACTGTATTAGCAATGAATCAAACTATATCGCACAGTCATATTATAATGCCCTCAGACCTGAAAGGGTGAGTTTAATTATTGGGACGGAGATTCGAACCCGCGACCTTGAGATTACGAATCGAGTGTCCTAACCACCTAGCCATATTTATAACAATTATTCAAAAATACTGTTTGTCGCTCTACGCGATATTGTTAACTTATCATTCGGAAATGACCAAACGTGTACATATTTTAATACTTTTATTAATTAAAATAATTAATTCTTAGTATTTTTGTTCTGGTTTTGGAACATTTTACGACAACTAATACGACAGCAATAATCTAGTGAACAAGATACATTTTAATACGTTTAAAATACTACAATTGATCAATGGTATTGATAAACTTATCTAGCTTTTTAAATGTTTATATATATTAATATGTGTATATACATTTAATGAGTTTGGATTCTTATGTGTAACATTGTTTAGGTACAATGCCCTTTTCTCAAAACAGTGGGTGTTGTAAAAGGCCGAACCATGATATAAATATCTCGTATATATGGCAATTGAATCCCACGTGTAACTGCTGTTGGTTGTTCTCTGAGTGCCACTGATACTTCTTTCAGAACCACTAATGACCTGAATATAAAGGAAGCAGAACACGGCTCTGATAAACCCGCATACCCAGTAATCAGGAGAGAGTAGAGTCAAACATGATGGAAGAGGTTATTTTATATGAACGTAAATGTTTCTTGTGTATTGCGTTAAAATTCACGACAAAAAGAAAATTACAGAACAAAAAAAAAGTTGTTTTTCTTATATCTTTAAAAAATCACACATATACAATTTGTACGGCTGAGAAAGTGTATTCCTAAATGAAAGAAATCTTTAACCAGTTTTTACACTGTTCCATTTTGCCTTTCTTTATACATACTTATCTCAACATTTATTTGTAAGGAATAATAATATTCAAATATTTACAGGTGAAGGTAAGTTCATACTGTGAAGACCCTCTCTATCTTGGAGATAACTGGCAACCTTCCAATATTTTACTTTCATCTTAAGTCTCGTATTGAGCGAATTATTAGGAAGTGACCTTGGTCACTTTCTGTTACGTAACTTGTTTTTCATTTGGTTATTTTGTTCTTGCTCATCTTTACAGCATAATCCAAGTACAAAAAAAAAATAAAAATATACACTAGCAGTTGCAAAACTTTCCAAAGAAGCCAACGCTTTCTTGTAAACAACGAATAATTACATGTTGGAAGGAGAAGAAATGTTACATAACTACTGTGTCTCTCAATTATTCAACAATAAACAAGACATTAAAATCTCACTTTTATAAAGAGAAAAACAATGTATAGGTTACCTCTTTATGTCGTCAGAAGTATTTAAATACTGGCACTAGAGGTCATCATACCTCTGCTAAAATTCAAATAAATATATTTTAAATTTTACCAATTATCGATTTTCTTATTTTACTCCTGATGAAGTGTCGGATAAAATCTGAAAAAAAAAAAAAATCAACACCGAAAATAAAAATAAAATGCATTAAAACAATGACACGTAGAGGCAAAATATATGTATAAAAGCCGTTTTTACATATATATTTTTCTCTACAAGTGGCTTTTCTCGTCATCACTGACGTAGAGGCAAAGCTGCAGCCCTCCATTTTTGTGCCCTCGGCCAGTTTCTAGTTGGTAGAGTCCTGAATAAATTATCGAATAATAGGCTTAGAATCTTGACAGCGCCATGAGCAATAGTACATAACCTAGTTCCTGCTCTTTTTAGAGGGCGATTTGGTGTATTAAAAGCTAACAAAATATAATAAATTAGTGAATATTGGTTGTTAATTGTGAGACGATATTCGAAACATTCTTAATATTAATATTATGTGCAATACAGTATGCCCAGAAATTATGTTCACAGATATATTTAATTTATTTTTAGAGCGTTAGAAGGACACAATTAACAACGATAAAACAACTCATTAGATTCAAGGCTAATGTTCCTGAAATTTGTGTAAAGAAATTTATTGCCATATACCCTTGAAATATTCAAACATCTCACTACACTGAATCATGATCGGTTGGTTGGCTGTAACGTCGCTCACTACCGTGTAGTAAAAATATATCCTCACCATGGTCGATCAAACTTAATATATTTGTCTGTTTGTTGGATTTCATGAAAAGCTGTACGAGAGCCATCTCAACATAGACATCACTAAATAGACAACAACGCATACTGCCGACTACTTGAATAGGTAATTTTACCATACTAATTAGACAACAGCGCATATTGCCGACTACTTGAATCGAATAGGTAATTCTACCATGACTCCTTTAGCATAGACATCACTAATTACACAACAACGCATACTGCCGACTACTTGAATCGGTAATTTTACCATTACTCCTTTAGCATAGACATCACTAATTAGACAACAACGCATACTGCCGACTACTTTAATAGGTAATTTTACCATTACTCCTTTAGCATAGACATCACTAATTAGACAACAGCGCATACTGCCGACTACTTTAATAGGTAATTTTACCATTACTCCTTTAGCATAGACATCACTAATTAGACAACAGCGCATACTGCCGACTACTTTAATAGGTAATTTTACCATTACTCCTTTAGCATAGACATCACTAACTAGACAATAACGCATACTGCCGACTACTTGAATCGGTAATTTTACCATTACTCCTTTAGCATAGACATCACTAATTAGACAACAACGCATACTGCCGACTACATAATAGGTAATTTTACCATTACTCCTTTAGCATAGACATCACTAATTAGACAACAATGCATACTGCCGACTATTTTAATAGGTAATTTTACCATTACTCCTTTAGCATAGACATCACTAATTAGACAACAACGCATACTGCCGACTACTTGAATCGGTAATTTTACCATTACTCCTTTAGCATAGACATCACTAATTAGACAACAACGCATACAGCCGACTACTTGAATCGGTAATTTTACCATTACTCCTTTAGCATAGACATCACTAATTAGACAACAACGCATACTGCCGACTACTTGAATCGGTAATTTTACCATTACTCCTTTAGCATAGACATCACTAATTAGACAACAACGCATACTGCCGATTACTTGAATAGGTAATTTTACCATTACTCCTTTAGCATAAACATCACTAATTAGACAACAGCGCATACTGCCGACTACTTTAATAGGTAATTTTACCATTACTCCTTCAGCATAGACATCACTAATTAGACAACAACGCATACTGCCGACTACTTGAATCGGTAATTTTACCATTACTCCTTTAGCATAGACATCACTAATTAGACAACAACGCATACTGCCGACTACTTTAATAGGTAATTTTACCATTACTCCTTTAGCATAGACATCACTAATTAGACAACAACGCATACTGCCGACTACTTGAATCGGTAATTTTACCATTACTCCTTTAGCATAGACATCACTAATTAGACAACAACGCATACTGCCGACTACTTGGATCGGTAATTTTACCATTACTCCTTTAGCATAGACATCACTAATTAGACAACAACGCATACTGCCGATTACTTGAATAGGTAATTTTACCATTACTCCTTTAGCATAAACATCACTAATTAGACAACAGCGCATACTGCCGACTACTTTAATAGGTAATTTTACCATTACTCCTTTAGCATAGACATCACTAATTAGACAACAACGCATACTGCCGACTACTTGAATCGGTAATTTTACCATTACTCCTTTAGCATAGACATCACTAATTAGACAACAACGCATACTGCCGACTACTTTAATAGGTAATTTTACCATTACTCCTTTAGCATAGACATCACTAATTAGACAACAACGCATACTGCCGACTACTTTAATAGGTAATTTTACCATTACTCCTTTAGCATAGACATCACTAATTAGACAACAACGCATACCGCCGATTACATAATAGGTAATTTTACCATTACTCCTTTAGCATAGACATCACTAATTAGACAACAACGCATACTGCCGACTATTTTAATAGGTAATTTTACCATTACTCCTTTAGCATAGACATCACTAATTAGACAACAACGCATACTGCCGACTACTTGAATCGGTAATTTTACCATTACTCCTTTAGCATAGACATCACTAATTAGACAACAACGCATACAGCCGACTACTTGAATCGGTAATTTTACCATTACTCCTTTAGCATAGACATCACTAATTAGACAACAACGCATACTGCCGACTACTTGAATCGGTAATTTTACCATTACTCCTTTAGCATAGACATCACTAATTAGACAACAACGCATACTGCCGATTACTTGAATAGGTAATTTTACCATTACTCCTTTAGCATAAACATCACTAATTAGACAACAGCGCATACTGCCGACTACTTTAATAGGTAATTTTACCATTACTCCTTCAGCATAGACATCACTAATTAGACAACAACGCATACTGCCGACTACTTGAATCGGTAATTTTACCATTACTCCTTTAGCATAGACATCACTAATTAGACAACAACGCATACTGCCGACTACTTTAATAGGTAATTTTACCATTACTCCTTTAGCATAGACATCACTAATTAGACAACAACGCATACTGCCGACTACTTGAATCGGTAATTTTACCATTACTCCTTTAGCATAGACATCACTAATTAGACAACAACGCATACTGCCGACTACTTGAATCGGTAATTTTACCATTACTCCTTTAGCATAGACATCACTAATTAGACAACAACGCATACTGCCGATTACTTGAATAGGTAATTTTACCATTACTCCTTTAGCATAAACATCACTAATTAGACAACAGCGCATACTGCCGACTACTTTAATAGGTAATTTTACCATTACTCCTTCAGCATAGACATCACTAATTAGACAACAACGCATACTGCCGACTACTTGAATCGGTAATTTTACCATTACTCCTTTAGCATAGACATCACTAATTAGACAACAACGCATACTGCCGACTACATAATAGGTAATTTTACCATTACTCCTTCAGCATAGACATCACTAATTAGACAACAGCGCATACTGCCGACTACTTTAATCGGTAATTTTACCATTACTCCTTTAGCATAGACATCACTAATTAGACAACAACGCATACTGCCGACTACTTGAATAGGTAATTTTACCATTACTCCTTTAGCATAGACATCACTAATTAGACAACAACGCATACTGCCGACTACTTTAATAGGTAATTTTACCATTACTCCTTTAGCATAGACATCACTAATTAGACAACAGCGCATACTGCCGACTACTTTAATAGGTAATTTTACCATTACTCCTTTAGCATAGACATCACTAATTAGACAACAACGCATACTGCCGACTACTTGAATCGGTAATTTTACCATTACTCCTTTAGCATAGACATCACTAATTAGACAACAACGCATACTGCCGACTACATAATAGGTAATTTTACCATTACTCCTTTAGCATAGACATCACTAATTAGACAACAACGCATACTGCCGACTATTTTGATAGGTAATTTTACCATTACTCCTTTAGCATAGACATCACTAATTAGACAACAACGCATACTGCCGACTACTTGAATCGGTAATTTTACCATTACTCCTTTAGCATAGACATCACTAATTAGACAACAACGCATACAGCCGACTACTTGAATCGGTAATTTTACCATTACTCCTTTAGCATTGACATCACTAATTAGACAACAACGCATACTGCCGACTACTTGAATCGGTAATTTTACCATTACTCCTTTAGCATAGACATCACTAATTAGACAACAACGCATACTGCCGATTACTTGAATAGGTAATTTTACCATTACTCCTTTAGCATAAACATCACTAATTAGACAACAGCGCATACTGCCGACTACTTTAATAGGTAATTTTACCATTACTCCTTCAGCATAGACATCATTAATTAGACAACAACGCATACTGCTGACTACTTGAATCGGTAATTTTACCATTACTCCTTTAGCATAGACATCACTAATTAGACAACAACGCATACTGCCGACTACTTTAATAGGTAATTTTACCATTACTCCTTTAGCATAGACATCACTAATTAGACAACAACGCATACTGCCGACTACTTGAATCGGTAATTTTACCATTACTCCTTTAGCATAGACATCACTAATTAGACAACAACGCATACTGCCGACTACTTTAATAGGTAATTTTACCATTACTCCTTTAGCATAGACATCACTAATTAGACAACAACGCATACTGCCGACTACTTGAATGGGTAATTTTACCATTACTCCTTTAGCATAGACATCACTAATTAGACAACAACGCATACTGCCGACTACTCGAATAGGTAATTTTACCATTACTCCTTTAGCATAAACATCACTAATTAGACAACAGCGCATACTGCCGACTACTTTAATAGGTAATTTTACCATTACTCCTTTAGCATAGACATCACTAATTAGACAACAGCGCATACTGCCGACTACTTTAATAGGTAATTTTACCATTACTCCTTTAGCATAGACATCACTAATTAGACAACAACGCATACCGCCGACTACTTTAATAGGTAATTTTACCATTACTCCTTTAGCATAGACATCACTAATTAGACAACAGCGCATACTGCCGACTACTTTAATAGGTAATTTTACTATTACTCCTTTAGCATAGACATCACTAATTAGACAACAACGCATACTGCCGACTACTTGAATCGGTAATTTTACCATTACTCCTTTAGCATAGACATCACTAATTAGACAACAACGCATACTGCCGACTACTTTAATAGGTAATTTTACCATTACTCCTTTAGCATAGACATCACTAATTAGACAACAACGCATACTGCCGACTACTTTAATAGGTAATTTTCCATTACTCCTTTAGCATAGACATCACTAATTAGACAACAACGCATACTGCCGACTACTTTAATAGGTAATTTTACCATTACTCCTTTAGCATAGACATCACTAATTAGATAACAACGCATACTGCCGACTACTTGAATCGGTAATTTTACCATTACTCCTTTAGCATAGACATCACTAATTAGACAACAACGCATACTGCCGACTACTTGAATCGGTAATTTTACCATTACTCCTTTAGCATAGACATCACTAATTAGACAACAACGCATACTGCCGACTATTTGAATCGGTAATTTTACCAATACACCTTTAGCATAGACATCACTAATTATACAACAGCGCATACTGCCGACTACTTTAATAGGTAATTTTACTATTACTCCTTTAGCATAGACATCACTAATTAGACAACAACGCATACTGCCGACTACTTGAATCGGTAATTTTACCATTACTCCTTTAGCATAGACATCACTAATTAGACAACAACGCATACTGCCGACTACTTTAATAGGTAATTTTACCATTACTCCTTTAGCATAGACATCACTAATTAGACAACAACGCATACTGCCGACTACTTTAATAGGTAATTTTCCATTACTCCTTTAGCATAGACATCACTAATTAGACAACAACGCATACTGCCGACTACTTTAATAGGTAATTTTACCATTACTCCTTTAGCATAGACATCACTAATTAGATAACAACGCATACTGCCGACTACTTGAATCGGTAATTTTACCATTACTCCTTTAGCATAGACATCACTAATTAGACAACAACGCATACTGCCGACTACTTGAATCGGTAATTTTACCATTACTCCTTTAGCATAGACATCACTAATTAGACAACAACGCATACTGCCGACTACTTGAATCGGTAATTTTACCATTACTCCTTTAGCATAGACATCACTAATTAGACAACACCGCATACTGCCGACTACTTTAATCGGTAATTTTACCATTACTCCTTTAGCACATTCATTATCACAAAGTGCGGATTTCTGTGGCAGTAACGGCTCGAGAACCATGAATCGTCAGTTCGAGAAAGCAGGTCACTAGCTAGATTACACCCAGCTCCAATAGTTTAGAAGATTTAGCTTTGGCTACACACTATGCTAAGAATGCAAACTTGGCTTTATAGATGTGGCTATGTATATTTTCAAATTATTTAAGACGCTCCCAACAGTTGAAGAAAACAATCATTAAGAGAAACAAAGGTTTTAAACGGTTTTTGTTCTATTAGATTAAACTGCAGTACATTCTAAGCTTATCTGATTAATGTCGAAATACTTAGATTACAAAGGCTAATAAAGTAGGTCAAAAAGTTCAGGCCTGGCATAGCCAGGTGGTTAGGGCGCTCGACAAGGAATCTGAGGGTTGCGGGTTCGAATCTCCGTCGTACTAAACATGCTCGACCTTTAAGTCGTTGGAGCGTTATAATGTACAATCAATCCCACTATTCGTTTGTAAAAGAGTAACCCAAGAATTGGCGGTGGGTGGTGATGCAATCTCCTACTAACTACTAAAAGACTAGGTAGTATATGAAGATGGCAGGTAGTGATATGGCATGATTATACAAAGAACGATATATATATCCACACTTCAGATGTTACTGGAAAAACTTATATAGAGGAAACAAGGATATCACTGTTTAAGTGTATTGACATGATAAATCTTCGGTTACAATCTGTTATTGACTATGATGATGGTTAACTTTGACAGAGAGAGACAGCTTCTTGAGCCCTGAGGCCCGGTACGAGACACTCGACTCGTAATCCGAGAATCGTGGGCTCGAATCCCCGTCACACCAAAATGCTCGCCCTTTCAGCCGTGGGGACATTATAAAGTGACAATCAATCCTACTATTCTTTGGTAAGAGTAGTCCAAGAGTTGGAGGGGGGTAGTGATGACTAACTGCCTTCCCTCTAGTCTTACACTGCAAAATTTGGGACGGCTGGCGCAGATAGCCCTCGTGTAGCTTTGCGCGAAATTCAAAAACAAAGAAAAAGTCCATCTCTAACTAGTACAGAGAAATGATTTTCGCAGTTTTCGGCGAGTTGTGAAATTACAAGTTAAAATAAATGCTTATAAACATTCATTCGTAATGTAAGTTTGTGCCTTACACAGGAAAAAGTTAACCTTCGTAATGTCAAGATAACTTACCATATCCTCTTTAATTACGTGGCATTTTTATACGGGTTTTATTGTAAAACTAACAGTTGGGTGAGTTTTGAACTCGATGTCAGAGACGTATTATAACTTAAGAAACATGTTATTGTCTGTCTTTATCAGCTGAATCAAGGTTTAAGTTGCGTAAAGATATCAAGTGATGTATATTTTAAAGTTTGTTTTTCCTTTTGCCGTTTGGGAAAGTTTGCAGAAATTGACAACACTACGATGTACGTTGACACAGAGAAGTGAAGCGTAGAAAAATAAATCTCATAAAGTAGGCCTACACAACAATATGAACTGGTAAAATTGTCATAACTTATCTTTAAATTTACGCATGCCCTTGCACATTCTACAAGAACGTTTCTACAAAGTTATTACAAAATTCAGCGCTTCGTTTCGCCCACGACCTTCAACTTCGGGCTTGCTGGGATAGAATAGCACGTTTCCGTTGAAAGTGGGGTTTTTTGACCCCACTCTGGGAAGAAGGAAACTAGCTTGCTGATTCACCAGTTATTTTTTGTGAATGATAATAAAGTTAAAATAAAATAATAATAAATAAACATTTTTAACATGAAAATAAATAATGTTAAGTTATTAATTATTACCTAATACTTTGATTTATGAATGTTTTAACGTTGAATATAATTACAGTTCGTTAGCTTAAACTAACTCATACCCGTTGTGTTTGTGAAGGTTACACATATTCACTCTTAGGTATATCTCCTACAGCGCGCGGAATGCGTTTCTGAAAACGAAACGGCGCGTTATACAATCGCGTCTTATAACTGGAAGCTCAAAATCACAGAAATAGAAACAAAAAGAGATAACTGGAGAGAAAACGAATTGTCATTTGTAATCAAAGCACAAACTATAAAACAAGTCATATATCCAAGTCTGATATATCTAGACAGATCACTTCCACTCCCGGAGATGGAAATCAAAAAAATAAATAGAATAATTTACAGTTTTATTTGGAATTCCAAAAGGGAATGGCTCTCAAGAAAAGTAGTTAACCTCCTGATAAACGAAGGAGTCCTAGGACTACAACTACCTCACAACAATCATCATACAGAATACGTGTAAAATTATGGGATCTGAACACAACTGTCCTCTTTCCCATAACTAAACAGTTGGTTTCAACGCTAACTTTTACGTAAATAAAATCAAACCGCAAGCACTTCGAGAAGAAACTCCACCAGTCTACCTACAAAAATATGATAGCGGAAACAATAAAGGTAACGAATAAGAATTCATGAACTCAACTATACAAAATGCCAATAGAAAAATTTTACACAATTCTATCAGATAAAATACAAGTCAAAATAGTGAATGAATACCCACACATCAACTGGAAGACAGCGTGGACTACAACAAGCAACAAGAAAATAGAAAACAGAAGAGACCTATATATAAAATAGCACATGATATAGTATAACTAAAGACAGATTAAACAGACAGAAAGTTATGAAATCAAACAAATGTCTGTACTTCCAGTGCATAGGAACATCAAAACATGCTTTCTACGACTGCGCATATGTAAAAGTATTTTGGCGAAAGATATCCGACATTTTCCACACGAGTTTGATAAGTTACACTACAGTCCTCCAACACTCCACTACCTGTGAAGAATAACACACGAGTTTGATAAGTTACACTACAGTCCTCCAACACTCCACTACCTGTGAAGAATAACACACGAGTTTGATAAGTTATACTACAGTCCTCCAACACTCCACTACATGTGAAGAATAATCAGAAATTCGCATTTCTTATTTTGGTGAATGAATTTAAATATCACATACGGTCCGCAAGATGCAAAGCCGTATACGGAAACGTGGAGGAAAGCGTTCAAATACGAGAATTAGGTTAAAAATCGATAAGCATTGATTAACGAATGAAGTATTTAACAAGAGATGGACCCCGGAAGAGTCGAACATAACGGTGACGAAAGGCAGATTCATGGATCTCAAATTCTAACTTCACTATATCGAAACAAACATCACCCGTTGACTTCAAGTGGACGACAGAGGAGGGAACCACGGCGGACCAGCCAACGCTGGAGGTGAAAACCTGGTTAGTGAGTGCGTTTGTGTACTTCTCGTGTGCAGGTGCTTGGACAAATGGCTCGTGGACCGTAATAATAGTGACTTTGAATACACATGTGAAGCTGTGTATTGTGTTCCGCAAATGTGTTCAACCCAACACACGGCAGGAAATCCAGAGGCAACTGCAACAAATGGATACTACAGAACAATAAACACGGAAAACAGAAATTATAGTAAGTGATTTCCATATCTTACTTTGTGTTGACTGGGGTTGCAGGGTAGGTTGGAGAAATGCCCTACTCTCTTCTCACAGTTAGAATAGTTAATGTGTTACCTAAGCTGAGGAGATAGAGGCAGGATACAGGAGATGGAGTTAGGAAGCTTACCACTAGGGTACAGGCCGTACCCTGGGGCTTGTCGGGTGGTGGACGGTGCTTGGCGGCGAACGACGCAGGAACCCCTGTGTGGTTAGCTGGCGGGTGTTGGGTACATGGAGGTGAGCCCAGACTACTCAGGTCAGTAATGGAAGCCGACTCTTTGAAAAAAGAAAGACCTGCATGGTCAAGTACTGACTTGGAGTTAGGCGACCACACAAACTTGATAACCCATAGAAATGATCCGAAGTCGCTCAATATAGGTAAGAGTTTAAATTCCGAGCAGAAATCGAATGTAGACTATGGCTAAGTTCCAGCGGCAAAATTAACAGGTAAAGTTAAAGAACTGATGTTATTGGCAAATGTTGTAAATAAAATAATGATATGTAGTAGTTTCCCCTAGCACATGATTCTGGATGATAAATAATTATTTTTAAAGAGATATCTTTATCACCCAAGCCCAGTTTGTGCTTAGAACAAACATCTGTGGTAACATGACGTTTAAAAAGTAGGAAAATTATAGGTATGGTTGAGTAAGCGTGTTGCCCACAGAGACAGCGCCTTATAACAAGGAGGCACGGATTGATTGATAACGCCACCTATAAACTAGACTCCATATTAGTTTAAGGGTTAATTACTAAACATTGAAAGGGTTTTATGTAAATGTTTTATAGTTGATACCTATCTAATGATAGTGTAAATAATTATGGAACTATAATGAGAAATAATTTATTTGCACCAAGTGTGTGGGTAGACAGTACATGGACATTGCCTGAAGGGGGCCTGAGTAAGTACGGGTTACTCTGGCCCTCGTGCACCATGTATAAATACACTTGACAGTTGCTGAAACAGATATAAAGAAAGGAGGAAGAGGTTGACGGAACCTGACCCACCTGGGTATATAAACATAAATGTAAATACCTATAAGAGATAGAACACGGATTGATCGATTTTTTTTCTATAGGAACAGTGTTATGAGTCAGCGATGCGTTTCTGCAGTCTTCTAGTGGCACAGCGGGAGGCCTGCAAATTTATAACGCTAGAAACCGGGTTTCGATACCTATAATGAGCAAAGCACAGATAGACCATTGTGTAGCTTTGTGTTTAATAGCAAATGGCATGTAATGTTCCTTGAAAAAATGTTTTTCCCTTAAAGTTGATTTTATTAACGGTATAAACCACGATGTGTATTGATACTTATTAATACAAAGAAAGAAACATTACATGTATGAAGACGTGTATTGATACTTATTAATACAAAGAAAGAAACATTACATGTATGAAGACGTGTAATACTTATTAATACAAAGAAAGAAACATTACATGTATGAAGACGTGTAATACTTATTAATACAAAGAAAGAAACATTACATGTATGAAGACGTGTAATACTTATTAATACAAAGAAAAAAACATTACATGTATGAAGACGTGTAATACTTATTAATACAAAGAAAGAAACATTACATGTATGAAGACGTGTATTGATACTTATTAATACAAAGAAAGAAACATTACATGTATGAAGACGTGTAATACTTATTAATACAAAGAAAGAAACATTACATGTATGAAGACGTGTAATACTTATTAATACTAAAGAAAGAAACATTACATGTATGAAGACGTGTAATACTTATTAATACAAAGAAAAAAACATCACATGTATGAAGACGTGTAATACTTATTAATACAAAGAAAGAAACATTACATGTATGAAGACGTGTATTGATACTTATTAATACAAAGAAAGAAACATTACATGTATGAAGACGTGTAATACTTATTAATACAAAGAAAGAAACATTACATGTATGAAGACGTGTAATACTTATTAATACAAAGAAAGAAACATTACATGTATGAAGACGTGTATTGATACTTATTAATACAAAAGAAAGAAACATTACATGTATGAAGACGATGTAATACTTATTAATACAAAGAAAGAAACATTACATGTATGAAGACGTGTAATACTTATTAATATAAAGAAAGAAACATTACATGCATGAAGACGTGTATTGATGCTTATTAATACAAAGAAAGAAACATTACATGTATGAAGACGTAATAATACTTATTAATACAAAGAAAGAAACATTACATGTATGAAGACGTGTATTGATGCTTATTAATACAAAGAAAGAAACATTACATGTATGAAGACGTGTAATACTTATTAATACAAAGAAAGAAACATTACATGCATGAAGACGTGTATTGATACTTATTAATGCAAAGAAAGAAACATTACATGTATGAAGACGTGTAATACTTATTAATACAAAGAAAGAAACATTACATGTATGAAGACGTGTAATACTTATTAATACAAAGAAAGAAACATTACATGTATGAAGACGTGTATTGATGCTTATTAATACAAAGAAAGAAACATTACATGTATGAAAACGTGTATTGATACTTATTAATACAAAGAAAGAAACATTACATGTATGAAGACGTGTATTGATGCTTATTAATACAAAGAAAGAAACATTACATGTATGAAGACGATGTATTGATGCTTATTAATACAAAGAAAGAAACATTACATGTATGAAGACGTGTATTGATACTTATTAATACAAAGAAAGAAACATTACATGTATGAAGACGTGTAATACTTATTAATACAAAGAAAGAAACATTACATGTATGAAGACGTGTATTGATACTTATTAATACAAAGAAAGAAACATTACATGTATGAAGACGTGTATTGATACTTATTAATACAAAGAAAGAAACATTACATGTATGAAGACGTGTATTGATACTTATTAATGCAAAGAAAGAAACATTACATGTATGAAGACGTGTATTGATACTTATTAATACAAAGAAAGAAACATTACATGTATGAAGACGATGTATTGATACTTATTAATACAAAGAAAGAAACATTACATGTATGAAGACGTGTATTGATACTTATTAATACAAAGAAAGAAACATTACATGTATGAAGACGTGTATTGATACTTATTAATACAAAGAAAGAAACATTACATGTATGAAGACGTGATGTATTGATACTTATTAATACAAAGAAAGAAACATTACATGTATGAAGACGATGTATTGATACTTATTAATACAAAGAAAGAAACATTACATGTATGAAGACGTGTATTGATACTTATTAATACAAAGAAAGAAACATTACATGTATGAAGACGTGTATTGATACTTATTAATGCAAAGAAAGAAACATTACATGTATGAAGACGTGTATTGATACTTATTAATACAAAGAAAGAAACATTACATGTATGAAGACGTGTAATACTTATTAATACAAAGAAAGAAACATTACATGTATGAAGACGTGTAATACTTATTAATACAAAGAAAGAAACATTACATGTATGAAGACGTGTATTGATACTTATTAATACAAAGAAAGAAACATTACATGTATGAAGACGTGTATTGATACTTATTAATACAAAGAAAGAAACATTACATGTATGAAGACGTGTATTGATACTTATTAATACAAAGAAAGAAACATTACATGTATGAAGACGTGTATTGATACTTATTAATACAAAGAAAGAAACATTACATGTATGAAGACGTGTATTGATACTTATTAATGCAAAGAAAGAAACATTACATGTATGAAATTTAATTTGAAGACAATTAACTATTATGTCGTGAATAGAAAACAGTGAAAAAGTCATAGTAAACAAAGAAACCGTCAGATACCAAACAAACTAGTTTCAACGTATTTAGTGGCCCCTTTCAGTTTTGCATTGCCTTCAGGTGGAAAGAAACAAAACAAGACTGATAAACAAACACTTGTGTGACAGCCGCTCTTGGAATTCCGTTAAAGACACGGGAAGTTCTTTTTAAAGTGACCTTGAGAGGTGTTGAAGTTGGATGGGTTTTTTTTTATGTAGTTATCTGTTCCTTATAAGCTTCGTGTTGATTTCCAACCAGTTTGATGACCGGAATCTCTCATATGAAGACATTGTTTTGGTTTCCATATTTTGTCCTTTTTAAAATATTCAAAACCTCTCATGTCAACGCTTTTACCTGATTCCTCTGCATGACATTTCTGACCGAATTGACATGATTGTTTCGCAATTTTTATATTATAATGTTTTGTATTTAAAATCCACGTGACCCAAACCATGCAACCCCGGCATGATCAGGTGATTAAGGCATTCGACTCGTAATCTGAGGGTCGCAGGTTTGAATCCTCATCACACCAAACATGCTTACTCTTTCAGCCATTGGGGTGTTATAATGTGACGGTCAGTCCCACTATTTTTTGGTAAAAGAGTAGTCCAAGAGTTGGCGGTTGGTGGTGATGACCAGCTGCCTTCCCTCTAGTCTTACACTGCTAAATTAGGGACGGCCAGCGCAGATAGCCCTCGTGCAGCTTTGCGCAAATTTCAATACAAACCACACTACAACCACACAGCGCTCGAGTCAGTATTTTTCACATCTTCACAACATCTCCATCAATGTGCTCCACCAGAGGCTACATCGTAATTCATTTTTTATCGCAGGGGAATGAAAGGGGATAGTTATCTGTGGAACTCAAACCCTTCTGTTACCCTCCAAGATCTAATTCAGAACTTTTTTTCTGCTTTTCTTGAGGGCGTCGGTCATTCAGTTCCAACACACCATTCTTCAGAATATGCCGAATTAATTCAAGGACCTTAAACTCACCAACCCACAACATCAGGACCGTCACCACTTCCTAAACTGTTGTTGAACTAACTCTAACTAATGTCTTCTAACGTTTCTTTTTCACTTTAGAACGAGACAACGCCCTACAGATACACCCTTCACTAAACTTCCCAGCAAGCCTTTCATCCCTTTTGCGCGAAGCAATAAACCATCAAATCCTTCTACAAGCACGTCTACGCAGACGAAACCAGTTAAAAAGCAACCACACAGTCCACCTGCTTTCACAGACAAGTTTACGTAGAGTGAACTGGTGAGAAGATATCACTGTAAACTCAGTTAGTGCAGACCCCTTCATTACACTCAACCAAATCCAACAGTAGCTGTGAAAAATATAACATATTATAATTTATTACGTTATGTACTTTACATGTTACTATTTCATATAACTGGAATTTTGAATTTGAATTTAGTAGTTAATTAAATGTTAATATGTATTAAGTTTATGTCATTGGCCACCAGGATTGATACACAGTGTTCTTTTTTATCACAAATATATTTTAATATACAAACATAAAAACAATACAGTTGTTAATAACGGGTATTACTAATAGTTATTACAAATGATGGTTTATATACAATAATATACAAACTTACTAACAATATTGAGTCTTATATGCGATCACTGAATATTTTATCGACGGTTCACGACGAGCAGATTAATTCCGAGTTGATGTTGTTGCACTGGTTTAAGCTAGCGAACTAAGTTGCCCTCACGGCGAGTGGAAACTGACTTCTTCCAGCAAAGATATTTAATGTCCTCCTAGAAATAAGAACATTAGAAATAAACCAATGAAGCTGAACGGTTTGTAATATTCGAAATATATAACATTCCTGGTTAATTTTGTATTTTTCCGATTAATAGACGTTAATCACAGGTATAATTTCCTGGGCTTATAGCAAACTGACTGTACAGGGTGACCCGTAAGTCCCTACCCATCCATATGTTATTATGTTATATACAATTACGCATGTATTATAAATTTGTTTCTTTTTTTTTCAGAGAAATATGGCCGATGTAAGCCCATTTATACTTAAAGAGCGTATTGTGACAAGTACGTGGGTACATGAGTGCAAGAATACTGGTGACACCCTGGATACAATAAGATATATGGATGAGTGGGGACTTACGGGCCACCCTGTAGCTATCCAATAGTATTGTCCTTTCTTGGGCCGTTGCTTTTATACAAATCACGCGAGTATCTAGAACCTTCACCATGTTTCGCTGAACATTTTGCGGCATGCTGGGCATTTGTAGTAATAATCACGCGAGTATCTAGAAGCTTCACCATGATTCGCTGAACATTTTGCGGCATACTGGGCATTTGTAGTAATAACCACGCGAGTATCTAGAAGCTTCACCATGATTCGCTGAACATTTTGCGGCATGCTGGGCATTTGTAGTAATAATCACGCGAGTATCTAGAAACTTCACCATGATTCGCTGAACATTTTGCGGCATGCTGGGCATTTGTAGTAATAATCACGCGAGTATCTAGAAGCTTCACCATGATTCGCTGAACATTTTGCGGCATGCTGGGCATTTGTAGTAATAATCACGCGAGTATCTAGAAGCTTCACCATGATTCGCTGAACATTTTGCGGCATGCTGGGCATTTGTAGTAATAACCACGCGAGTATCTATAACCTTCACCATGATTCGCTGAACATTTTGCGGCATGCTGGGCATTTGTAGTAATAACCACGCGAGTACCTAGAAACTTCACCATGATTCGCTGAACATTTTGCGGCATGCTGGGCATTTGTAGTAATAACCACGCGAGTATCTAAAAACTTCACCATGATTCGCTGAACATTTTGCGGCATGCTGGGCATTTGTAGTAATAACCACGCGAGTATCTAGAAACTTCACCATGATTCGCTGAACATTTTGCGGCATGCTGGGCATTTGTAGTAATAACCACGCGAGTATCTATAACCTTCACCATGATTCGCTGAACATTTTGCGGCATGCTGGGCATTTGTAGTAATAACCACGCGAGTACCTAGAAACTTCACCATGATTCGCTGAACATTTTGCGGCATGCTGGGCATTTGTAGTAATAACCACGCGAGTATCTAGAAACTTCACCATGATTCGCTGAACATTTTGCGGCATGCTGGGCATTTGTAGTAATAACCACGCGAGTATCTAGAAACTTCACCATGATTCGCTGAACATTTTGCGGCATGCTGGGCATTTGTAGTAATAACCACGCGAGTATCTAGAAACTTCACCATGATTCGCTGAACATTTTGCGGCATGCTGGGCATTTGAAGTAATAAGGAGAAGTATGATATATATTGACAAAAGTATTTAAAAGAAATGGTCATATAACACCAATTGCCTAAGAAGAAAGACATAGTGAGAAACGTTCCTGCTTGGTGATTTATGTTAACTTCTTCCTGTATACTTAACTGGCTCGGCATGGCCAGATGGTTAAGGCACTCGACTCGTAATCCGAGGGTCTCAGGTTCAAATCCCCGTCACACCAAACATGCTCACCTTTTCAGTGATGGAGGCGTTATAATGTTATGGTCAATCCCACTTTTAGTTGGTAAAGGAGTATTCCAATAGTTGGCGGTTAGTGGTGACGACTAGCTGCCTTCCTTCTAGTTTTACACTGTTAAATTAGGGACGGCTAGTGCAGATAACCCTCTGTTAGTGGTGACGACTAACTGCCTTTCTTCTAATTTTACACTGTTAAATTAGGGACGGCTAGTGCAGATAGCCCTCGAGTAGCTTTGCGCGAAATTCAAACCAAACCTTCGTATTTAAAGTTCGACTGTTCGTTTCCCTTCATTCACGGCTTCTCTTGATTCGCGCCCTTTAGTCGTGTTATATTATCATCAAACACTCAGCTTTTAAATAACTCAACTTGTTTTTAGATCTTGGCCTAAACTTTTTGCCTCTATTTTAAAGCTTAACCATTTTCCAGGAGTGGAGTGACTTGTTTGTTTTTGAATTTCGCGGAAAGCTACATGAGGGTTGTTTGCGCTAGCCATCCGTAATTTTACAGTGCAAGACTAGAAGGAAGGCAGCTAGTCATCATCACCCACCGCCAACTCTTGGGTTACTCTTTTACCAACGAATTGTGGGATTGACCGTCGTCACATTATAATGTCCCCACGCCTGAAAAGGTAAGCCTGTTTACTGTGAGGGGGATTCGAACCCGTATCCTTCTGATTACGAGTCGAGCTCCCTAGCCAGCTGGCCATGCCAGGCCTGAGGAGGTGAATAGAAACTAAAGTTACTAACCGCACCTGATTATCTTTCAGGTCCCAAGCTTTGAAACCAAATTACCTGCCAAGTTCAGGTCCCAAGCTATGAAACCAAATTACCTGCCAAGTTCAGATCCCAAGCTTTGAAACCACATCACCTGCCAAGTTCAGGTCCCAAGCTATGAAACCAAATTACCTGCCAAGTTCAGATCCCAAGCTTTGAAACCACATCACCTGCCAAGTTCAGGTCCCAAGCTATGAAACCAAATTACCTGCCAAGTTCAGATCCCAAGCTTTGAAACCACATTACCTGCCAAGTTCAGGTCCCAAGCTTTGAAACCAAATTACCTGCCAAGTTCAGGTCCCAAGCTATGAAACCAAATTACCTGCCAAGTTCAGATCCCAAGCTTTGAAACCACATCACCTGCCAAGTTCAGGTCCCAAGCTATGAAACCAAATTACCTGCCAAGTTCAGATCCCAAGCTTTGAAACCACATTACCTGCCAAGTTCAGGTCCCAAGCTTTGAAACCACATTACCTGCCAAGTTCAGGTTCGTTCTCGGACAATACCTGTTCGCGTCGTTTTCCATTCTACCTAATGACAACCTGATATTGTACGAAAGGTCGCATCGTAACTGGATATGAGAAATCACGTTGTACGGTTAATATATATTAAAATGTCATGTCTTGCTTTTACTCGATGGATTTTAGAATTGCATTTAACATTCGAGAGGAACCAGAGCATTTCTTTCACCATAGTGGCAAAATACTAATTATTCATTAATTATCAAACAATATTTTTACATGTGTTAGTACGAATAAACATAAACACTTGTAGAACCTAAACTACAGCTACAGAGACCATTTAGTCTTGATTATAACTTGGATCTAACGTATATATTAACACTATAATATGATAATTACAAGGCTGAGACTGTTTTATGTGATTATTGTTTCATAAAGTTGTAGGAACTAGTTCTATGTAGAGTTTGTTCCAGGTTTCTCTAGTTTATATTAATGCTAATTTTATTACTGAATGTTCAGCGGTAGTTCTCACGACGTCTTACACTAAGAACCAGGCTCAGATGTCTGTGGTGGGCAGAGTACAGATAGCCCATTGTATATCTTTGCGCTTAACAACAAAACAAAGAAAGTTTAATGGTACCATTTCTCAGTAAAAACAAACGTTTGTTTACTCAAGATTCTATAGTTCAAATTTACTAAAACAATAGAAAATATTATGAAAGTTACAACGTAAAGCGTGTTGTCTCTATACAGCGAAAATGTTCATTATGTTTGAACAGACCTAGTCAGGACAATTATATTATTGGCTATGGCATGGCCTGCTGGTTAGAGTAATCGAAAGAGTTAGACCTTTCAGCCAAGGTGGTGTTATTAAAAACGACAATTCCTATTAATCGATTAGCATAACCTAAGGGTTGACGGTGGGTAGTAGTGAGGGATGACGAGAAAAATACAGTAGAAACGATGGCCGAAGAAAGTCGAAACGTTGTTCGCTTCTCTGCATAAAAAACGTTATCAACCCAAATGAGCCGTTTTTACATATGTATTTAGCTGTCTATCTAAATACTAAACATGCTCGCCCTTTCAGCCGTGGGGGGTATTAATATGTGACGGCCAATTTCACTATTCATTGGTAAAAGAGCAGCCCAAGAGTTGGCGGTGGGTGGTGATGACTAGCTGCCTTCCCTCTAATCTTATACTGCAAAATTAGGGACGGCTAGCGCAGATAGTCCTCGTGTAGCTTTGCGCGAAATTCAAAACAAACAAACACTTCTAAATTAGGGATGACTAGTGCGTATAGCTGTTGAGTAACTTTGCATGAAATTCAACAACGATTGTTTAATTAATTAGTTGGAACAAGCCGATATATTCACTCCAAACTATGAAAACAAAACCGAAAATTAGGAATGTGAACCACACAGTTTAATACTAGATTCTCTAATCTTAAAGTATTAAAGATTATATTATGTTCTCAACTTCGTTTTAATTTATATTATTTGAACAATGGTGAAAAAAATTCGATTCTTAACCAATTAGAACGCGAATTCATCATTTTTCCTTCATTCCATAAACTTGCTTAAAGATAAGTTGTTTTTGTATGTAGTGAAGAAATGTTTTAAAAAGTGTTATAAAGAGGTATTACAGAATGACTTTCTTGTGTATAACTACGTCAAAATTGAATTTTTCTTAACTGTTTGCTTGTTGCTAAGCTCAAAACTTCGCAAAGATACTTGTCCTCTGCCCAGTGCAGTGATTGAACTTTGACTTTTAGCTTTATAGGCAGCTGCGCAGTGCTTAATAAAGAAACATTGGAACACGCTTAACTCTGTAACTTAGAATTCATTAGTGGTGGTACCGTGTTACCACTAAAAAAAGTACACGTATTATGCGCTCACGCGTTCCCTGTTTATTAGTTTCCAAGTTACCGTTAGGAGGGGAATTTTTTAATAATTAACAAATATGATAGCAATTCTCATACAGTGACAAATGCTAGTCTCTGAAGACAATAAAACAAAATAGAAAATATTACATATAAATAAAATAGTAGATGTATGATGTAAGAACAAGAAGTAAGTAATAGGAAATTGTACGTGAGAACGAATGTTTTAATTTATAGTGAAATAGTCCCTCTAGTACAGTGGTAACTCTATGGATTTACAACCCTAAAATAAGAGGTTCGATTCCCCTCGGTAGACTCAGCGGATAGCCCAATGTGGCTTTGCTATATGAAAAACACATACATTGGAATACAAATATTCGCTCCTTAAAACTAACCTGTGTTTTTAGGTATAATTTTAGAAATTTTGATTCTCTTATAACATTAAAGAATTAGAGCCTTTGAGTTATGTTGGTAATTGATGGCCCGTGGTATTTCGGGTGAATAATAACAGTTTGAAATTATTGGGAGTGTTCTAATATAAATATTTGTTTATTGTTGCTTAATTCTCTTGCTAAACGTTTTCCAATACGTGTAGTTGCACAGTACAAGGCTGCATTCTTTGACATAACTAGACCATGTCATCAAAAGGCAAGATCTGAGTTAGGGTTAATAGAAAATGAACATTTAGATAACTTGTAAAAAAGAGACTGGTCAAATTTCGTCAGAATTGCTGTCAGAACTTGTTGTTGTTTAGACCCAGCAATCAACCAACTATCAAGCCTCATCCACTTGTCTCTGTTGAGCAATAGGGTTCAGTACATGTGTTAGATTTATTTATAGGCGAGCTCAGCAGCTAGCTGATCATGTAATGATCATGTAAATACTAATTTACATGAGTAATTAATTTGAAAGATCGCTAAACATAAGTTAAGATTTATCATGGATGTTTTTGTTGTGTAATGAGTATGTTTTCTGTAATATAATAATATTAATTATGAACTCAACGCGTTTTAAGTTTAAATGAAAAGAGTAGGGTTTAGGTGGTGTATGAATTACCTTTCACACTGACAAGACTGTATGATACAAGTTTCACGTTTAGCCAAGTATCTGTGTAATTTTAATGTTACAAGGAATAACTAATTTATTTTAACCTTATTAATGTTATCAGAAAATTATATTTTAATGTCATCGGATTAAAAGTTCGAATTCATAACTCACAGAAATTGTTTTTAAATCGCTTATTATATTTTCATGAACTAGGTTATGAAATACACTTGAAGACTTCTAAAACAAAAGTTTGGTGTGAATTTCACACAAAGTACATTAGGTCTAATTGCGCTAGCTATTCCTAATTTAGTATTAAAAGATAAGAGAGAAAGTAGCTAGTTATCACCACCATCCGCCAACTCTTGGGCTACTCTTTTGCAAACAAATAGTGGGATTAATTGTAACATTATAACGCTTCCAAGACTGAAATAGCAAGCACGTTTGGTGAGACGGGAATTTGAAACGCAACCCTGATACTAAAAATCAAGCGACGTCTTAAGCACGTGGCCATGCTGGGCCTTCTAAAACAAATACTGAGAAGTTCCATAAATGTTTTATTTTTTATCCATCTATAGTTGAAGATTGTTGAATAAACACGTATCACTACCGTTGTCATGGTTAGTAATCTGTAAGAACACCCAACTCTGTTTACTAATTACTTACAAATTATTAATACGAGATATAAATTAACAATTAATTTATCTCCTTTGTATGGATGGCAGAATCGCTGTTGTCTTTAGGGAAGTCTTGCGAAATATCGCATGAGCTCGAGAAACTTAGATTCGATCCTCGATCATTTTCCTGTCATCAGAGGCAGTTCGTTTTAGAAGTGAAGACCGTACCAGAAATAAACTAAATAAGAATCAGTATTTATTAATGGTAATAATCAGTAGATAAATTTAAGTAATCTTACTGATCATTAATCATGAAAACAACTGATATTGGATGACACAAACTTACCTTAAATACAGTGAAACGTTATAATACTCAGCGAATACGCTGTATAATGAAGTAACGGCTTTTACTGTTATTATCCTGTAACATAATAGTGATTATAAATATAATATACAGTTAGCTATATCGTACATTTACGTCTCAGTTGGTCATTTTTCCTTTCCATACCTAATATCCTTTGGAGCTTTGGACTGACGCTGGATAATAATAACGGAAAATGTGCCATTTGTTTAAATAATAATGGTAAATTGTATAAAGACTTCTATCAGAATATATGATTTATGGTACTATATCCTGTTTTGTTAAGTATAAACACAAGGCATGAAGAGGGACCGTTTCGCTGTATGTTTAGTTTTAGTTGTCTTTCCATACGTTACTAAGACTAAGATCTCCATTTATACAGCTGGTTGATTTTTGATGGTATTAGGAGTGTTTCAGATAAAATTACGTAAGGGCTATCTGTGCTAGCCATTTCTAATTTTGAACTACAGAACTAAAGGAAGGCAGCTTGCCAAGAGTACCAGCCATGAACTACTCTAATCGAATAGGGGATTTGACGGTCACTCTTATAACGAACTTACAACTATAAAATTCGGAGGCATTTTATGGAACGCAAATAATTGACCCTCGGACCTATATATAGTCTGGCATGACAATGAATGCTTCTAATAATTTTTTTTTATAACGTAAAGAGTTGATTTAGGACTAATATTTCTAAACCACAACTTCTGTAATCAAATTTCCAACACGAGGCTTCTGTGTGCTTACAGATTGTGCTGTTTTATCTGTCATATAGTGGCCTCCACGTTTATATAGCCTAGATAATTTCACTGGTCGTAGCTAGTTTGTAACAAGGAACTAGAACACACATACTACATTATAATTACCTCACAAAATAAGGTAGATCGTGTTCTATCACCGCGGGCGTTTCTAGAAGTTACCACGATATTACCTTGAAATGTCCTCTTCTGTCGTTCATTATTTATCTCTTGCTTCTGAACTAGTAATGGTTGGTAGTAAGAAGATAACAGCGTTTGTCTATCGATTTAGTTCTCACTAAACATTGACGACTACATTCAAGTATCTACCCAATTCCCGGAATTGACAGTCACAATATTTACACTGTTATCCAGTGTTTCTAGTTCGAAGTATTAAATTAATAAATAAACGAAATAATTCGCTTAGTCTTTGAAATGCTCGGTTGAAGAAACAATGTAACAAAAGTGTGTAAGAGTTATGAAACTCTGATTGAATAAACAATATAACAAAAGTGTGCAAGAGTTATGAAACTCTGATTGAATATACAATATAACAAAAGTGTGTAAGAGTTATGAAACTCTCATTGAATATACAGTATAACAAAAGTGTGTAAGAGTTATGAAACTCTGATTGAATACACAATATAAGAAAAGTGTGTAAGAGTTATGAAACTCTGATTGAATACACAATATAACAAAAGTGTGTAAGAGTTATGAAACTCTGATTGAATACACAATATAACAAAAGTGTGTAAGAGTTATGAAACTCTGATTGAATACACAATATAACAAAAGTGTGTAAGAGTTATGAAACTCTGATTGAATACACAATATAACAAAAGTGTGTAAGAGTTATGAAACTCTGATTGAAAACACAATATAACAAAAGTGTGTAAGAGTTATGAAACTCTGATTGAATACACAATATAACAAAAGTGTGTAAGAGTTATGAAACTCTGATTGAATACACAATATAACAAAAGTGTGTAAGAGTTATGAAACTCTGATTGAATACACAATATAACAAAAGTGTGTAAGAGTTATGAAACTCTGATTGAATACACAATATAACAAAAGTGTGCAAGAGTTATGAAACTCTGATTGAATATACAATATAACAAAAGTGTGTAAGAGTTATGAAACTCTGATTGAATATACAATATAACAAAAGTGTGTAAGAGTTATGAAACTCTGATTGAATACACAATATAACAAAAGTGAGTAACAGTTATGAAACTCTGATTGAATATACAATATAACAAAAGTGTGTAAGAGTTATGAAACTCTGATTGAATATACAATATAACAAAAGTGTGCAAGAGTTATGAAACTCTGATTGAATATACAATATAACAAAAGTGTGTAAGAGTTATGAAACTCTGATTGAATACATTATATAACAAAAGTGTGTAAGAGTTATGAAACTCTGATTGAATATACAATATAACAAAAGTGTGTAAGAGTTATGAAACTCTGATTGAATACACAATATAACAAAAGTGTGTAAGAGTTATGAAACTCTGATTGAATACACAATATAACAAAAGTGTGTAAGAGTTATAAAACTCTGATTGAATATACAATATAACAAAAGTGTGTAAGAGTTATGAAACTCTGATTGAATACACAATATAACAAAAGTGTGTAAGAGTTATGAAACTCTGATTGAATATACAATATAACAAAAGTGTGCAAGAGTTATGAAACTCTGATTGAATACACAATATAACAAAAGTGTGTAAGAGTTATGAAACTCTGATTGAATACACAATATAACAAAAGTGTGTAAGAGTTATGAAACTCTGATTGAATATACAATATAACAAAAGTGTGTAAGAGTTATAAAACTCTGATTGAATATACAATATAACAAAAGTGTGTAAGAGTTATGAAACTCTGATTGAATACACAATATAACAAAAGTGTGTAAGAGTTATGAAACTCTGATTGAATATACAATATAACAAAAGTGTGTAAGAGTTATGAAACTCTGATTGAATACACAATATAACAAAAGTGTGTAAGAGTTATGAAACTCTGATTGAATACACAAAAGTGTGTAAGAGTTATGAAAATATAACAAAAGTGTGTAAGAGTTATGAAACTCTGATTGAATATACAATATTACAAAAGTGTGTAAGAGTTAGGAAACTCTGATTGAATATACAATATAACAAAAGTGTGCAAGAGTTATGAAACTCTGATTGAATACACAATATAACAAAAGTGTGTAAGAGTTATGAAACTCTGATTAAATACATAATATAACAAAAGTGTGTAAGAGTTATGAAACTCTGATTGAATACACAATATAACAAAAGTGTGTAAGAGTTATGAAACTCTGATTGAATATACAATATAACAAAAGTGTGCAAGAGTTATGAAACTCTGATTGAATATACAATAGAACAAATGTGTGTAAGAGTTCTGAAACTCTGATTGAATACACAATATAAGAAAAGTGTGTAAGAGTTATGAAAGTCTGATTGAATACACAATATAACAAAAGTGTGTAAGAGTTATAAAACTCTGATTGAATATACAATATAACAAAAGTGTGTAAGAGTTATGAAACTCTGATTGAATACACAATATAACAAAAGTGTGTAAGAGTTATGAAACTCTGATTGAATACACAATATAACAAAAGTGTGTAAGAGTTATGAAACTCTGATTGAATATACAATATAACAAAAGTGTGCAAGAGTTATGAAACTCTGATTGAATATACAATATAACAAAAGTGTGTAAGAGTTATGAAACTCTGATTGAATACACAATATAACAAAAGTGTGTAAGAGTTATGAAACTCTGATTGAATACACAATATAACAAAAGTGTGTAAGAGTTATGAAATGTTTGAAACGAGAAGGTCTACTCCCCAGAGGTATCCACCCCTCGAGTGGCTAAGCGAGAAGTTCGAGGGCTGGAAAGCAACACAACAGATCTATATAATGTACCTATTAAACCTAATCAGTTAGTGTTCCAAACACACACTCAAACATTAAACGTAAGTTGTAGCTTCTCTGTATAATCGCTGTAACAGAATGTATCAGAAACAATAAATATAAAGATTTGTGTGCCCCCAGTGGCACAGCGGAATGTCTGCAGATTTACACCTCTAAAAACAGGGTTTCGATACCCGTGGTGGGCAGACCACAGATAGCCCATTGTGTAGCTTTGTGCTTAATTGCAACCACACAATCAAAAAAGATTTGTGAAGCTCAGCGGTGACTCTTCGGTAAATTTCAAGAGTTTATAACGCTATAAATTGGATTTCGATGCCTGCGTCGAACAGACCACAGATAACTCTTTGTGTAGCACCTAGAAACAAGCCACTTGAGGTCGTATGAAATAATTCTTCAAAGTTTGTAAATCTTGTATCAATGTTTATCATTCTTTCACTTTTTGTGTTTTTTTTCGCAGACCCGATATATCTGCTTCTTTTGAATTTCATTAACTATCTACCAAAATGTTTTTTACAATCCTGTTCAATTTGTTAAACCAGTATGGAACAAGTCTAAACAAATTACGTAAGTTAACTTCGTTTGTTTGTCTGTACCCAAAGGGCGTGTTTACTTCTAACCTTTCTGTTCTTCTTGATTTAACAAATTCCCGTGGCCCGGGATGTCTTAGGGTCACGGGTTCGAATTTCCGTCACATCAAACACACTTCCAGCCGTAAGGGCATTATAAAGTGACAGTCAGTCGCACTACTTGTTTGTAAAAGATGGTCAAAGAATTGGCAGTGAGTTGTGATGACTACTTGCCTTCCTTCTAGACTTTCACTGCTAAATTAGGGGGACGGCTACCGCAGATAGCCCTCGTGTAGCTTTGCGAGAAATTCAAAAACAAACAAATAAATTCATGCAACTGATATAGCTCTTTTATGTCAAATATAGAAAAGATAAGTAAAAAAAAATATTATAAACTCACGACCTCTATGAGTTTATATTTTTCATCGAATTAACACTTTATGTTAACAGAAAGCATCACATAGCCTTATAGTTCAGAATAGCTTCCATAATTTAAACTACACACCAGAGGGAAGCGTATACTGTATGATACGCCTATTCTTAACCAGTGAGAATGATTGACTGTCACTCATATAACGCACCCACAGCTGTAAATGCAAATCGTATTTGACAGCGCCGCGTTTTGAACCCGAGACCCTTACATGCCCAGTTAGCATGTTTGATGTTTGTTTGTTTTGAATTTCGCGCAAAGCTACACAAGGGCTATCTGGGCTAGCTGTCCCTAATTTAGCAGTGTGAGACTAAAGGGAAGGCAGCTAATCATCACCACCCACTGCCAACTTTTGAGCTACTCTTTTACCAACAAATAGTAGGATTGATTGTAACATTATAACACCCCCAAGGGTGAAATGGCGAGCAGGTTTGGTGTGATGGAGATTCGAACCTGCGACCCTCAGGTTACGGGTCGAGTGCCTTAACTACCTGGCCATGTTGGGCCTAGCATGTTTGAAGGTTTATATTATTGGTATAATTTGTTTCTGTTACCAATATCAGGAGATTAGTGGTTGTCATTAAAAGTTGCTAATTTTATTTACTGGTTTTAAATACATTAACTTTTGAATGACAAGATATCGAATGTATATTTCTAATAATGAGTTGTTATCATCATATTTCTCACGTTTTGTAAAAGTTATAATTTATTTTCAAGCACATTTTGATATTAAATCAAGAGTAAATACAAAAATGATTTCCATTGTACAAGTATTTTAAAATGATTTCCATTGTACAAGTATATTAAAATGTTTTCCATTGTACAAGTATTTTAAAATGTTTTTCTTTAAATAACAACGTGGGATAAATCTTTGCTGTTTGTTTAAAATTTTCGTGCAAAGCAACGCACGACATCTCTTGCCGTGTATGATTTTGAACACTTGAAGGAAGGCAGTTAGTCAGAAGCACCCATCGTCTTCTTTCGGATTACTCATTTCCCATTGAACAGGCCACCCACGTTTTCCGTGTGCAGAGCGCGAGTTAGTGACAAGGAGACACAAACGGAGGACTCTCAGATTCTCAGTCCGGGCACAATAACCATTAGTATATATCCCTAGCGGTCCAGGTAAAAAAACTATAAAATGCTTGTAAATCAGATATTCTGAAAAAATGTATGGAAAAGATGTACGACATAATTAACATGAAGAAGTCAATTGATATGTTTGTTAATCACAAAGTAACGCAATGGGCTATCTGTGCTCTGCCCATCACGCATATCGAAACATGGATTCTAGCAGTGTGCCAGTTAATATGAAGTTTAATATAGTTTCTAATATTAGCTTTTCGTATTTACCTGTCATTGTTTAATAATGCAACATAAAGAGTTGGTAAAAAGCCTATGGAATTTAAAGCTCAAATTACTAGAAGTCTTATACACATTGGTAGCACTTTGTATAACATATAATACGAACTAAAACTGGAGAAGTGTATTGATGTACAGCAAAAACATTCACTCCATTCTTTGACAATTTGTGTATCTATTTTTTGAGCTTGTTAAACATATTATGATATATTTGGATACAATTTATTGGTGGTTGAAACTATTGTAAACATGCTGAGCAAAATTGACCTATTTATCGTCATAGGATTGTCCTTGGGAGGTTTAGGAAAGTATATGTCACGTGTGAATCACGTGGTTTTGTACTCATACCCACAATTCAAAGTTGATACACGTGAGCTAAGAGTTAAAAAAAGTTTTACTTAAAGTTTAACACCTCCTGGTGGATACATATAGCATTAACGAGAAACAGCGCGTGAGTTCGAGGATCAGACCTACATTTGAAATGCAGCTTACCTGTTCTTTTAACGAATGCGAGTAGTATGATTTCGCCCAGAGACAGATAACTTAACCAGGTTATGGTATATAGCGGTATAATTCCACAATAAAGATATATTCTATTGTCGTGACATTTAGAGTGTTAAGGATAGAATATCTACCAGAACTACAATGCAGTCGAAAGCGAACAATGTGGAATTATTCATATTGTTTTTAACTGTGTATACCAATGTTGTTTCCAGCCAGAGCTTGACAGAACTAGAGATAATTACCGCCACACATCATTCAGCTCAATATACATCAAGTACAAATAAAACGTCTCCGGCTTGTCGGAAATAACTGAATCAGCGTCTTCCATTTCAACGCTGTCGTCTACTGACTTCTCTTTTTCTTCGGAACAGAAGGCAATTCAGTCATGGATAAAACTTGAGAAAGTAGCTGAAAGCACTTTGGGTAAAGCTACAGCAATGATATTTCCATCTTTAATCAAAGTTGGGTTGAAAAGTAAACTTTCGGGAATTTGTAAATCAGCAGTCTTGAGAACAATACTGGCCTTAAGAACAATGGAACCGTGGGCTCTGAAAAGTAAGAACCTTCTGATACGTATTAACAATTTCACTATTAATTTTCCAAAGTACGTTTGTCTCTGCATATGTGGCCGTCGCGATAAAGTCATGTAGTCATGTGATTTTGTTTGTTATTTAGTTTTGTTCTACAATTTTTATTGTTTTTTTAGGTAGCCCTCAAATAAACCAGTTTTTTATCGTTTGTTAATTTTTAATCTTAGGGTTAGAAATGAAAATCATGTACAGAAGATTAAGTAAGTTATGTTAAACGATTATGAATATGCAAATCAGCAAGTCACGTGACAACCACAGCCAATGTAAAGTCGTGGTAGAATGGAATATATTATAACTACTTTTTGACATTGTTTGGCACGTAATGTGACGTCATCGAAAATTGATCCTTTTAAAAATAGCATGTAATAGTTCATTCCAACGAAACATTTTCATAGATTCAGATAATAAACACGCGTTTAGACAGTAATATTTCTTTTAGTTCATGGGTTTGGAAAAGACACTAATATAGATCAACCTGCAGCACAAAGACCATCCCAGATTATTTGTAAAAAGTCGTACCACTGTAGTGTTAAGCAGTGTTCATAAATATCAGCGATCAGAGTAGTCCACATATTCCAAGAAACAATGTGCTGGGAGAGTAGCACAAATCACGTGTACACAAGCAGTTTAACTGTTGCATACATGGAATATGGAATGCCTTTAGTGAGGAGTTTTATACTTTGGGCATGACAGTTCAATAACGAAGTCTTTTACATTAGCAACTGTGCTGCAGAGCTATTGTCATGACTCATAATCGTCACACAAAGCATGACCAGACGTGGCGAGATTTCTAAACCGTACCCAACTTTTGCCTGTTTTTTATCATTGGTACAAATATGTTGATGTTACTCATTCGTATTTCGAAACACATTTCTTTATTTCTGTTTTTTTGTCGATAACTGTACTTGATTATTAGACTTTTATTCCATCAACCTTTCCCTCACACCATTATGATGTATTACCTCTTTAATAAAAAATATTATAGGTGATATTCAGGTTAATAGTTTAACCCCAATATTTTTCATTCAGGTCTCAGAACATTCTGAGCACGTGGATTTGAGTAATCTTGTATGTTGGTCAAAACATCCTTTTAAAACAACTCAGTTAGGGTATAAATAGAAAACAACTCAGTTAGGGTATAAATAGAAAACAACTCAGTTAGGGTATAAATAGAAAACAACTCAGTTAGGGTATAAATAGAAACAACTCAGTTAGGGTATAAATAGAAAACAACTCAGTTAGGGTATAGATAGTCTAAATAAAAATAACCAACGTGTGAAAGAAGGTTTTGCCTTCAAATATGACTCACGTACATAAAACAACAAAACGCGGTTAAGGAAACTGGCTGTAAAGTTTATATTAATGATGTCGGGTGTCGCTACCAGTGTGTCAGCCAATTCCTATTTCATTCCTTTAAGTCACACACGAATCACTTTTTTGTTTGCACATTTTTTTCATACCTAAAGTGCTTTTGATTATATATATCACGACATTTTTTGCTACTATACAACTACAAACCTTAACAAGTAAGAAAGTGAAAATCGATAGTAACCCATATTAGTTTTACAATTGCAACCCAATTACTGGAACAGACCTATACTTTATAGAAGCAACGAGAGTCTTTAAAACCCATGTTTTAGTTTCTACTCTCTAAACCAACGTTGACAACTTCCTATATAGTAACATCACTGAATGTACATCAACAGTTTTTATCATCATTCACATGCACTCGATACATGCAAATAATATCGCGTGCTTTTAACATACGTGATATACGCTAAAATCATGTCGTATTATTTGCTCTTTAATGAAGCTCAAAAAGATGATTATAAATAATAAACTAAATCAGCCGTCTTCACACTGTAATTTTTACTGTTCTAAATCAGTCGTCTTTAAATCAGTTGTCTTTACCCTATAGTATTATTCTTCTAAACAGTCGTCTTAACCCTATAATTTTATTGTTTTAAACAGGCGTCTTCACCCTGTAGTTTTATTGTTTTAAATCAGTCGTCTTCATCCTGTAGTTTTACTGTTCTAAATCAGTCGTCTTTACTTTATAGTTTTACTGTTCTAAATCAGCCGTCTTCACCCTGTAGTTTTACTGTTCTAAATCAGTCGTCTCCATCCTACAGTTTTACTGCACTAAGTCACTTGTCTTTACTTTATAGTTTTATTGTTCTAAATCAGCCGTCTTCACACTGTAGTTTTTACTGTTCTAAATCAGTCGTCTTTAAATCAGTTGTCTTTTACCCTATAGTATTATTCTTCTAAACAGTCGTCTTAACCCTATAATTTTATTGTTTTAAACAGGCGTCTTCACCCTGTAGTTTTACTGTTCTAAATCAGTCGTCTTTACTTTATAGTTTTACTGTTCTAAATCAGCCGTATTCACCCTGTAGTTTTACTGTTCTAAATCAGTCGTCTCCATCCTACAGTTTTACTGCACTAAATCAGTCGTCTTTACTTTATAGTTTTACTGTTCTAAATCAGCCGTCTTCACCCTGTAGTTTTACTGTTCTAAATCAGTCGTCTCCATACTACAGTTTTACTGCACTAAATCAGTCGTCTTTACTTTATAGTTTTACTGTTCTAAATCAGCCGTCTTCACCCTGTAGTTTTACTGTTCTAAATCAGTCGTCTCCATCCTACAGTTTTACTGCACTAAGTCACTTGTCTTTACTTTATAGTTTTATTGTTCTAAATCAGTCGTCTTTAAATCAGTTGTCTTTTACCCTATAGTATTATTCTTCTAAACAGTCGTCTTAACCCTATAATTTTATTGTTTTAAACAGGCGCCTTCACCCTGTAGTTTTACTGTTCTAAATCAGTCGTCTTTACTTTATAGTTTTACTCTTCTAAATCAGCCGTATTCACCCTGTAGTTTTACTGTTCTAAATCAGTCGTCTCCATTCTACAGTTTTACTGCACTAAGTCACTTGTCTTTCAGTGATGTCGAGAAGTTCACTTATTGAGCTTTGTAATGCATAGAAACGGCTCGTTTAGGGTTGAGAAAATATTTTACATAGAAGAGCGAACAACGTTTCGACCTTCTATGTAAAATATTTCTCTAACCCAAACCTATATCATCACTTTGTTCTACTTTATAGTTTTATTGTTCTAAATCAACCGTCTTCACCCTATAGCTTTTATTGTTCTAAGTCAGCCGTCTTTAATTCAAATGATAACAAATTAAACTCTTTACGTCTAGATGAAGCAGTAGCTCGTGTGATATTTTACGTAGGTGTATGCAGACATTTTTATTTAATATGAGCGATTTTTATCAAATAACATTGTACGCGTAGCTTATATTTAGACTAAGTTAACTCTCAATGGCAGGTTGTAGAGATCTATTGTATAAAAGTTAGGTATATCTTTCTGTCAAACAAAGTATCCGTATTTTCGGTGCGAATAAAAAACAAGAAAAAAATTAATTACATTGGATATTTTATATCTCTGGTATTTCTTGATGGATTGCTATGAAATTTGGTATATGGAACAAGAGTTAAGTGTAGAATATCCTTTTAAACTATGGGATTGTTTAATGTAATACGTTCTGAGATACAGAAGATAGAATATCGCTAAGCTACCTCTCCTGTTAATAACAGAACTGTGTGCCCTGTAGGTTGTTTCAGCCACACGACACACTACCATATGCACCAACAATAATGATTTAAAAGCGTCTTGAAAACCACGTAACTTAAAAAAATGTAACTACAGGATTCTATGGTAACAATATGCAGACAAAGATGTGTTTTACTTGAGGAAAAAACTGTATTAACGTTTATTTATTTTCAGAATTGTTTCATCCTTTGATTTTTAACAGAGGCTGTTGAATTCTTAATCTATACTAAGTTGCTTGTGTTTATTCAATCAATATTTTTGTACTATGAAATAACACTTATAATTGTCTATAGTTTAAACTCGATATAATAATACTGTATGTAAGGCCTAGTTTAAACTCGTATAATAATACTGTATGTAAGGCCTTAAAACATGCATTAGAATAATTTGTAATTTTTCTTTACACAGTTTAGTTAGATATTTTATAACTTTTCAAAAATCAATTCTCGAAAGAAGCAAAAACTTCGAAACGTTTGTATAAGGACTAACATCAAATTATAATAGGGAAACGGTTGTTCTATTTTTAGGCTGTGGAAGACATTAGACGACAAAGGTTTAAACGAATACTTTTTAATATTGCTAATTAGTGAGAATAATTCTCCGTAACGGACGTTTTATTTGAGGAAACTAAACCTGTTATACGAGCCGCCCCTGTTGCGCATACAGGGTGACATAAGGACGGTTAAAACATTTAGGACACAAGTCGATGAACAATGAAAACACTGCGAGATATTATTGAGTATTTTAGTATTTTTTGGAATAATTTTCAAGAGAGATATTGCCACTTATACTTCCGTAGTTCTGTTTAAGTTCAACGCGCTCACTTTGCCGTAGCAAGCACGTTAAGGTTTGTTTTTATTATCACACCTGACATCCTGGAATAAATTTTTATTTCTCGTGAACCTGTAATGTGTGATTTTTCTTCCTTGTAAGAACATTGAACTTAAAGTATACGACTTGTCCTGGTCGTTAGTTATTTACATGTATATAATGTTACTTAATTAACCCAGTGTTATAAAATGTTTTGTTTTTCGTTTGTAACTAAACGGGTACTTGCGTTGTCCAAACAATTAAACTTCAAAGGTCTGGAACACTTAATAGCAGCCTGGGATGATGGAGTTCTATTCTTCACAGATCTTCCCTATACTGAGACGACGGCGTTTCTAACTTTCACTATAATTCTTCTGTAGTATGAAGATAATCCCAGATTATACCATTCTACTAGCATAAACACATCCTTGAGATGTTTGTTTCTCTAATTGGGCACCAAATTGAATAAGAAACGATCCAAACGACATATAATGTTCTCTTGAGTAACCCACTGTGTTACAGAAACAATAATTTTATGCTATTTTCCTATTCTACGTTGTAACCTGTCGTGTCTTACTCCTAATTTCTTTCCTCTTAAGTTTTCATTCGACGGAGTAAGTTTTGTTTGTTGTTGAAGGCGAAACTAGACAGTCTCTCGGTGCTGTGCCCACCAAGATAGTCAAACATGTAAGTGGAGCTTGCTGAATTGTGTCCGAGAGCTTCATATTTGAATATTTATTTAAAAAAAAACTTGTGGATTACTTAGAAGTATACAAGTGTGTCAACTAAGACAGAAAGGATTTAAAATTTTTGTCTACTAGTGTTATAGTAAATGTCATGTGACACAATTACGTAATTACCTATCCTCTTTCAATATTAAATATGTTTAAATTCTTTAAGGGTTCCTATATAACTTATGCGTCTAGTTGAAGATACATACATGTACGACCCAATCGTAACAGACACAAATTGGTATTAGTATTAATGTAAATAGAAAATCCTATAATTAAAAAAAATTAACAAACACTAAAAGCAGCTAAAAAAGATGATAAAAACAAAAGAAAAACTCATCACAACAAAACAGCACCTCGTCTCTGTTAAATTTATCTGTTTAACTTTTGTTATCAGACAATATGGTTAATATATTGTATTTCATAACACCGAATGGCTTCGTTTCAATCTTCTGTGTATCTTCAAGGAGTATTGGAACAAATAATTAAAATTCTCAGATAATATTTTTTACAAATATTAACATTCTTTATTTCCTCGTTATGTGATAAAACTATAAGCAAGGTGTAACAAAACAAGAGAGAAAACATTAAGACTTTACAAACAGTGTTTCCTTTACTGTTTCTTACCTTGTACACACGTGCATGTAGGTCATCCATAAGGTAACTGTGTGACATTTTCCAAGTAGCCTTGAAAAGACATGCCAGTTTGTGAATTCATAAGGGACTTCTGAATTTATTATAGGTTCTAATAAATCAGTAAAGTGTCTACACATTCCCTGTAGCAACAGTGTAATTTCTTTATTTGTCAATTTTTAATTTTGTGAAATATAACAGAGGACTATCGGGCTAATCGTCCCCATCTTAGCAGTCACAGACTAGGAAGAAAGCAGCTAAAGCGAACCACATACCACCAACACAAGAAGCAACTCATATGAGATTGATCAGTAAATTGCAAATACCCTTCCTTTCCTCAACGTAAGTCCACTTGGGAGAAATTTTCAGTTCAAACTTCAAATAGGTTCATCTTTCTTCTCTTGATCTACAGCTGATGGAACATATAGTACTCAAACCCCAACCCTCTTATTATAGGTTCATCTTTCTTATCTTGATCTACAGCTGATGGAACATATAGTACTCAAACCCCAACCCTCTTATTATAGGTTCATCTTTCTTCTCTTGATCTACAGCTGATGGAACACATAGTACTCAAACCCCAAACACCTTATTATAGGTTCATCTTTCTTCTCTTGATCTACAGCTGATGGAACACATAGTACTCAAACCCCAACACTCTTATTATAGGTTCAGCTTTCTTCTCTTGATCTAGCTGATGGAACACATAGTACTCAAACCCCAACACTCTTATTATAGTTCATCTTTCTTCTCTTGATCTACAGCTGATGGAACACATAGTACTCAAACCCCACACTCTTATTAGGTTCATCTTTCTTCTCTTGATCTACAGCTGATGGAACACTCTTATAGTACTCAAACCCCGACACTCTTATTATAAGTTTATCTATCTTCTCTTGATCTACAGCTGATGGAACACATAGTACTTCAAACCCCAACCCCCTTGCTTATAGGTTCATCTTCTCTTCTCTTGATCCAAATCTGATTATAACACATGTATACTTTGAACCCCAACCCTCTTATTATAGGTTCATTCTTTTTCTCTTGATCTACAGCTGATGGAACACATGTACTCAAACCTTAACCCTCTTATTCCAGGTTCATCTTTTTCTCTTGATCTACAGCTGATGGAACATATATTACTTAACCCCAACCTCTTATTATTAGTTTTCTCTTTGATCTACAGCTGATAACACATAGTACTCAAACCCCAACCCTCTTATTATAGGTTCAGCTTTCTTCTCTTGATCTGCAGTTGATGGAACACATAGTACTTAAGCCCCAACCCTCTTATTATTCGTTCATCTTTTTTCTCTTGATCTACAGCTGATGGAACACATGGTACTCAAACCCCAACCCTCTTATTATAGGTTCATCTTTCTTCTCTTGATCTCAGCTGATGGAACACATGGTACTAAAATCCCAACTCTCTTATTATAGGTTCATCTTTCTTCTCTTGATCTACATCTGATGGAACACATAGTACTCGAACCCCAACCCTCTTATTATAGGTTCATCTTTCTTTTCTTGATCTACAGCTGATGGAACACATGGTACTCAAACCCAACCCTATTATAGGTTCATCTTTCTTTCTTCTCTTGATCTACAGCTGATGGAACACATGGTATTAAAACCCCAACCCTCTTATTATCGGTTAATCTTTCTTCTCTTGATCTACAGCTGATGGAACACATAGTACTCAAACCCCAACACTTTTATTATAGGTTCATCTTTCTTCTCTTGATCTACAGCTGATGGAACACATGGTATTAAAACCCCAACCCTCTTATTATAGGTTCAGCTTTCTTCTCTTGATCTACAGCTGATGGAACACATAGTACTCAAACCCCAACACCTTTATTATAGGTTCATCTTTCTTCTCTTGATCTACAGCTGATGGAACACATGGTATTTAAACCCCAACCCTCTTATTATAGGTTCATCTTTCTTCTCTGATCTACAGCTGATGGAACACATAGTACTCAAACCCCAACCCTCTTATTATAGGTTCATCTTTTTTTCTCTGATACAGCTGATAAGACAGAGTACTCCAAACCCCAACCCTCTTATTATAGGTTCATCTTTTCTTCTCTTGATCTACAGCTGATGGAACACAGAGTAATCAAACCCCAAACCTCTTATTATAGGTTCATTCTTCTCTTGGATCTACAACTGATGGAACACATGGTACTCAA
>NC_134826.1:152980512-153041972 GCF_004210375.1 Tachypleus tridentatus | reverse complement strand
CACCGAGAGGAATCCACAGAACAAAGCCACATCGGGCTATCTGCTGTGTACACCGAGAGGAATCCATAGAACAAAAAAATACATCGGGATATCTGCTGTGTACACCGAGAGAGAATCCATAGAACAAAGCCACATCGGGCTATCTGCTGTGTGCACCGAGAGGTATCCATAGAACAAATCCACATTGGGCTATCTGCTGTGTACACCGAGGAGGTGATAGAATCCATAGAACAAAGCCACATCGGGCTATCTGCTGTGTACACCGAGAGGAATCCATAGAACAAAACCACATCGGGCTACCTACAGTGAACAAAGCCACATCAGGATATCTGCTGTGTACACCGAGAGGAATCCATAGAACAAAGCCACATCAGGTATCTGCTGTGTACACCGAGAGGAATCCATAGAACAAAGCCACATCCGGATATCTGCTGTGTACACCGAGAGGAATCCATAGAACAAAGCTACATCGGGATATATGCTGTGTACACCGAGGAGGAATCCATAGAACAAAGCCACATCGGGCTATCTGCTGTGTACACCGAGAGGAATCCATAGAACAAAGCCACATCGGGATATCTGCTGTGTACACCGAGAGGAATCCATAGAACAAAGCCACATCGGGCTATCTGCTGTGTGCACCGATAGGTATCCATAGAACAAAGCCACATTAGGCTATCTGCTGTGTACACCGAGAGGAATCCATAAAACAAAGCCACATCGGGCTATCTGCTGTGTACACCGAGAGGAATCCATAGAACAAAAGCAACATCAGGGCTACCTGCACAGTGAACAAAGAAACCACATCGGGATATCTGCTGTGTACACCGAGAGGAATCCATAGAACACAGCCACATCGGGCTGCCTGCTGTGTACACCGAGAGGAATCCATAGAACAAAGCCACATCCGGATATCTGCTGTGTACACCGGAGAGGAATCCATAGAACAAAGCTACATCGGGATATATGCTGTGTACACAGGAGGAATCCATAGAACAAAGCCACATCGGGCTATCTGCTGTGTGCACCGATAGGTATCCATAGAACAAATCCACATTGGGCTATCTGCTGTGTACACCGAGAGGAATCCATAGAACAAAACCACATCGGGCTACCTACTGTGAACAAAGCCACATCGGGATATCTGCTGTGTACACCGAGAGGAATCCACAGAACAAAGCCACATCGGGCTATCTGCTGTGTACACCGAGAGGAATCCATAGAACAAAGCTACATCGGGATATATGCTGTGTACACCGAGAGGAATCCATAGAACAAAGCCACATCGGGCTATCTGCTGTGTGCACCGATAGGTATCCATAGAACAAATCCACATTGGGCTATCTGCTGTGTGCACCGATAGGTATCCATAGAACAAATCCACATTGGGCTACCTGCTGTGTACACCGAGAGGAATCCATAGAACAAAACCACATCGGGCTACCTACTGTGAACAAAGCCACATCGGGATATCTGCTGTGTGCACCGAGAGGAATCCATAGAACAAAACCACATCGGATATCTGCTGTGTACCGAGAGGAATCCATAGAACAAAGCCACATCGGGATATATGCTGTGTACACCGAGAGGAATCCATAGAACAAAGCCACATCGGGCTATCTGCTGTGTACACCGAGAGGAATCCATAGAACAAAGCCACATCGGGATATCTGCTGTGTACACCGAGAGGAATCCATAGAACAAAGCCACATCGGGATATCTGCTGTGTACACCGAGAGGAATCCATAGAACAAAGCCACATCGGGCTATCTGCTGTGTGCACCGATAGGAATCCATAGAACAAATCCACATTGGGCTATCTGCTGTGTACACCGAGAGGAATCCATAGAACAAAACCACATCGGGCTACCTACTGTGAACAAAGCCACATCGGGCTACCTGCTGTGTACACCGAGAGGAATCCATAGAACAAAGCCACATCGGCTATCTGCTGTGTACACCGAGAGGAATCCATAGAACAAAGCCACATCGGGCTATCTGCTGTGTACACCGAGAGGAATCCATAGAACAAAGCCACATCCGGATATCTGCTGTGTACACCGAGAGGAATCCATAGAACAAAAGCCACATCGGGATATATGCTGTGTGTACAGAGAGGAATCCATAGAACAAAGCCACATCGGGCTATCTGCTGTGTGCACCGATAGGTATCCATAGAACAAATCCACATTGGGCTATCTGCTGTGTACACCGAGAGGAATCCATAGAACAAAACCACATCGGGCTACCTACTGTGAACAAAGCCACATCGGGCTATCTGCTGTGTACACCGAGAGGAATCCATAGAACAAAGCTACATCGGGATATATGCTGTGTACACCGAGAGAATCCATAGAACAAAGCCACATCGGGCTATCTGCTGTGTGCACCGAGAGGTATCCATAGAACAAAGCCACATTGGGCTATCTGCTGTGTGCACCGAGAGGAATCCATAGAACAAATCCACATTGGGCTATCTGCTGTACACCGAGAGGAATCCATAGAACAAAACCACATCAGGGCTACCTACTGTGAACAAAGCCACATCGGGATATCTGCTGTGTACACCGAGAGTATCCATAGAACAAAGCCACATCGGGCTATCTGCTGTGTACACCGAGAGGAATCCATAGAACAAAGCCACATCCGGATATCTGCTGTGTACACCGAGAGGAATCCATAGAACAAAGCCACATCGGGATATCTGCTGTGTACACCGAGAGGAATCCATAGAACAAAGCCACATCGGGCTATCTGCTGTGTACACCGAGAGGAATCCATAGAACAAAGCCACATCGGGATATCTGCTGTGTACACCGAGAGGAATCCATAGAACAAAGCCACATCGGGCTATCTGCTGTGTGCACCGATAGGTATCCATAGAACAAATCCACATTGGGCTATCTGCTGTGTACACCGAGAGGAATCCATAGAACAAAACCACATCGGGCTACCTACTGTGAACAAAGCCACATCGGGATATCTGCTGTGTACACCGAGAGGAATCCATAGAACAAAGCCACATCGGGCTATCTGCTGTGTACACCGAGAGGAATCCATAGAACAAAGCTACATCGGGATATATGCTGTGTACACCGAGAGGAATCCATAGAACAAAGCCAAATCGGGCTATCTGCTGTGTGCACCGATAGGTATCTATAGAACAAATCCACATTGGGCTATCTGCTGTGTGCACCGATAGGTATCCATAGAACAAAGCCACATTGGGCTATCTGCTGTGTACACCGAGAGGAATCCATAAAACAAAGCCACATCGGGCTATCTGCTGTGTACACCGAGAGGAATCCATAGAACAAAGCAACATCGGGCTACCTACTGTGAACAAAGCCACATCGGGATATCTGCTGTGTACACCGAGAGGAATCCATAGAACAAAGCCACATCGGGCTATCTGCTGTGTACACCGAGAGGAATCCATAGAACAAAGCCACATCGGGATATCTGCTGTGTACACCGAGAGGAATCCATAGAACAAAGCTACATCGGGATATCTGCTGTGTACACAGAGAGGAATCCATAGAACAAAGCCACATCGGGCTATCTGCTGTGTGCACCGATAGGTATCCATAGAACAAATCCACATTGGGCTATCTGCTGTGTACACCGAGAGGAATCCATAGAACAAAACCACATCGGGCTACCTACTGTGAACAAAGCCACATCGGGATATCTGCTGTGTACACCGAGAGGAATCCACAGAACAAAGCCACATCGGGCTATCTGCTGTGTACACCGAGAGAATCCATAGAACAAAGCTACATCGGGATATATGCTGTGTACACCGAGAGGAATCCATAGAACAAAGCCACATCGGGCTATCTGCTGTGTGCACCGATAGGTATCCATAGAACAAATCCACATTGGGCTATCTGCTGTGTGCACCGATAGGTATCCATAGAACAAAGCCACATTGGGCTATCTGCTGTGTACACCGAGAGGAATCCATAGAACAAAGCCACATCGGGCTATCTGCTGTGTGCACCGATAGGTATCCATAGAACAAATCCACATTGGGCTATCTGCTGTGTGCACCGATAGGTATCCATAGAACAAATCCACATTGGGCTATCTGCTGTGTACACCGAGAGGAATCCATAGAACAAAGCCACATCGGGCTACTGCTGTGTACACCGAGAGGAATCCATAGAACAAAGCCACATCGGATATCTGCTGTGTACACCGAGAGGAATCCATAGAACAAAGCCACATCGGGATATATGCTGTGTACACCGAGAGGAATCCATAGAACAAAGCCACATCGGGCTATCTGCTGTGTACACCGAGAGGAATCCATAGAACAAAGCCACATCGGGATATCTGCTGTGTACACCGAGAGGAATCCATAGAACAAAGCTACATCGGGATATATGCTGTGTACACCGAGAGGAATCCATAGAACAAAGCCACATCGGGCTATCTGCTGTGTGCACCGATAGGTATCCATAGAACAAATCCACATTGGGCTATCTGCTGTGTACACCGAGAGGAATCCATAGAACAAAACCACATCGGGCTATCTGCTGTGTACACCGAGAGGAATCCATAGAACAAAGCCACATCGGCTATCTGCTGTGTACACCGAGAGGAATCCATAGAACAAAGCCACATCGGGCTATCTGCTGTGTACACCGAGAGAATCCATAGAACAAACCACATCGGATATCTGCTGTGTACACCGAGAGGAATCCATAGAACAAAGCCACATCGGGCTATCTGCTGTGTACACCGAGAGGAATCCATAGAACAAAGCCACATCGGGATATCTGCTGTGTACACCGAGAGGAATCCATAGAACACAGCCACATCGGGCTACTGCTGTGTACACCGAGAGGAATCCATAGAACAAAGCCACATCCGGATATCTGCTGTGTACACCGAGAGGAATCCATAGAACAAAGCTACATCGGGATATATGCTGTGTACACCGAGAGGAATCCACAGAACAAAGCCACATCGGGCTATCTGCTGTGTACACCGAGAGGAATCCATAGAACAAAGCCACATCGGGATATCTGCTGTGTACACCGAGAGGAATCCATAGAACAAAGCTACATCGGGATATATGCTGTGTACACCGAGAGGAATCCATAGAACAAAGCCACATCGGGCTATCTGCTGTGTGCACCGATAGGTATCCATAGAACAAATCCACATTGGGCTATCTGCTGTGTACACCGAGAGGAATCCATAGAACAAAACCACATCGGGCTACCTGCTGTGTACACCGAGAGGAATCCATAGAACAAAGCCACATCGGCTATCTGCTGTGTACACCGAGAGGAATCCATAGAACAAAGCCACATCGGGCTACCTGCTGTGTACACCGAGAGGAATCCATAGAACAAACCACATCCGGATATCTGCTGTGTACACCGAGAGGTATCCATAGAACAAAGCTACATCGGGATATATGCTGTGTGCACCGAGAGGAATCCATAGAACAAAGCCACATCGGGCTATCTGCTGTGTGCACCGATAGGTATCCATAGAACAAATCCACATTGGGCTATCTGCTGTGTGCACCGATAGGTATCCATAGAACAAAGCCACATTGGGCTATCTGCTGTGTACACCGAGAGGAATCCATAGAACAAAGCCACATCCGGATATCTGCTGTGTACACCGAGAGGAATCCATAGAACAAAGCTACATGGGGATATATGCTGTGTACACAGAGAGGTATCCATAGAACAAAGCCACATCGGGCTATCTGCTGTGTGCACCGAGAGGAATCCACAGAACAAAGCCACGTCGGGCTATCTGCTGTGTACACCGAGAGGAATCCATAGAACAAAGCCACATCGGGATATATGCTGTGTACACCGAGAGGAATCCATAGAACAAAGCTACATCGGGATATATGCTGTGTACACCGAGAGGAATCCATGGAACAAAGCCACATCGGGCTATCTGCTGTGTGCACCGAGAGGAATCCATAGAACAAAGCCACATTGGGCTATCTGCTGTGTACACCGAGAGGAATCCATAGAACAAAGCTACATCGGGATATATGCTGTGTACACCGAGAGGAATCCATAGAACAAAGCCACATCGGGATATCTGCTGTGTACACCGAGAGGAATCCATAGAACAAAGCCACATCGGGCTATCTGCTGTGTACACCGAGAGGAATCCATAGAACAAAGCCACATCCGGATATCTGCTGTGTACACCGAGAGGAATCCATAGAACAAAGCCACATCGGGATATCTGCTGTGTACACCGAGAGGTATCCATAGAACAAACCACATTGGGCTATCTGCTGTGTACACCGAGAGGAATCCATAGAACAAAGCCACATCGGGCTATCTGCTGTGTACACCGAGAGGAATCCATAGAACAAAGCCACATCCGGATATCTGCTGTGTACACCGAGAGGAATCCATAGAACAAAGCCACATCGGGATATATGCTGTGTACACCGAGAGGAATCCATAGAACAAAGCCACATCGGGCTATCTGCTGTGTACACCGAGAGGAATCCATAGAACAAAGCCACATCGGGATATCTGCTGTGTACACCGAGAGGAATCCATAGAACAAAGCTACATCGGGATATATGCTGTGTACACCGAGAGGAATCCATAGAACAAAGCCACATCGGCTATCTGCTGTGTACACCGAGAGGAATCCATAGAACAAAGCCACATCGGGCTACCTGCTGTGTACACCGAGAGGAATCCATAGAACAAACCACATCCGGATATCTGCTGTGTACACCGAGAGGTATCCATAGAACAAAGCTACATCGGGATATATGCTGTGTGCACCGAGAGGAATCCATAGAACAAAGCCACATCGGGCTATCTGCTGTGTGCACCGATAGGTATCCATAGAACAAATCCACATTGGGCTATCTGCTGTGTGCACCGATAGGTATCCATAGAACAAATCCACATTGGGCTATCTGCTGTGTACACCGAGAGGAATCCATAGAACAAAGCCACATCGGACTACCTGCTGTGTACACCGAGAGGAATCCATAGAACAAAGCCACATCCGGATATCTGCTGTGTACACCGAGAGGAATCCATAGAACAAAGCTACATGGGGATATATGCTGTGTACACAGAGAGGAATCCATAGAACAAAACCACATCGGGCTATCTGCTGTGTGCACCGAGAGGAATCCACAGAACAAAGCCACATCGAGCTATCTGCTGTGTACACCGAGAGGAATCCATAGAACAAAGCTACATCGGGATATATGCTGTGTACACCGAGAGGAATCCATAGAACAAAGCTACATCGGGATATATGCTGTGTACACCGAGAGGAATCCATAGAACAAAGCCACATCGGGCTATCTGCTGTGTGCACCGATAGGTATCCATAGAACAAATCCACATTGGGCTATCTGCTGTGTACACCGAGAGGAATCCATAGTACAACGCTACGTCAGGATATATGCTGTGTACACCGAGAGGAATCCATAGAACAGAGCCACATCGGGATATCTGCTGTGTACACCGAGAGGAATCCATAGAACAAAGCCACATCGGGCTACCTGCTGTGTACACCGAGAGGAATCCATAGAACAAAGCCACATCCGGATATCTGCTGTGCACCGAGAGGTATCCATAGAACAAAGCCACATCGGGATATCTGCTGTGTACACCGAGAGGAATCCATTGAACAAAACCAGATTGGGCTATCTGCTGTGTACACCGAGAGGAATCCATAGAACAAAGCCACATCGGGCTATCTGCTGTGTACACCGAGAGGAATCCATAGAACAAAGCCACATCGGGCTACCTGCTGTGTACACCGAGAGGAATCCATAGAACAAAGCCACATCCGGATATCTGCTGTGTACACCGAGAGGAATCCACAGAACAAAGCCACATCGGGATATATGCTGTGTACACAGAGAGGAATCCATAGAACAAAGCCACATCGGGCTATCTGCTGTGTGCACCGATAGGTATCCATAGAACAAATCCACATTGGGATATCTGCTGTGTACACCGAGAGGAATCCATAGAACAAAACCACATCGGGCTACCTACTGTGAACAAAGCCACATCGGGATATCTGCTGTGTACACCGATAGGTATCCATAGAACAAATCCACATTGGGCTATCTGCTGTGTACACCGAGAGGAATCCATAGAACAACGCTACATCGGGATATATGCTGTGTACACCGAGAGGAATCCATAGAACAAAGCCACATCGGGATATCTGCTGTGTACACCGAGAGGAATCCATAGAACACAGCCACATCGGGCTACCTGCTGTGTACACCGAGAGGAATCCATAGAACAAAGCCACATCCGGATATCTGCTGTGTGCACCGAGAGGTATCTATAGAACAAAGCCACATCGGGCTATCTGCTGTGTACACCGAGAGGTAATCCATAGAACAAAACCACATTGGGCTATCTGCTGTGTACACCGAGAGGAATCCATAGAACAAAGCCACATCGGGCTATCTGCTGTGTACACCGAGAGGAATCCATAGAACAAAGTCACATCGGACTATCTGCTGTGTACACCGAGAGGAATCCATAGAACAAAGCTACATCGGGATATATGCTGTGTACACCGAGAGGAATCCATAGAACAAAGCCACATCGGGCTATCTGCTGTGTGCACCGATAGGTATCCATAGAACAAAGCCACATTAGGCTATCTGCTGTGTACACCGAGAGGAATCCATAAAACAAAGCCACATCGGCCTATCTGCTGTGTACACCGAGAGGAATCCATAGAACAAAACCACATCGGGCTACCTACTGTGAACAAAGCCACATCGGGATATCTGCTGTGTACACCGAGAGGAATCCATAGAACAAAGCCACATCGGGCTACCTGCTGTGTACACCGAGAGGAATCCATAGAACAAAGCCACATCCGGATATCTGCTGTGTACACCGAGAGGAATCCATAGAACAAAGCCACATCGGGCTATCTGCTGTGTACACCGAGAGGAATCCATAGAACAAAGCCACATCGGGCTACCTGCTGTGTACACCGAGAGGAATCCATAGAACAAAGCCACATCCGGATATCTGCTGTGTACACCGAGAGGAATCCATAGAACAAAGCTACATGGGGATATATGCTGTGTACACCGAGAGGAATCCATAGAACAAAGCCACATCGGGCTATCTGCTGTGTGCACCGATAGGTATCCATAGAACAAATCCACATTGGGATATCTGCTGTGTACACCGAGAGGAATCCATAGAACAAAACCACATCGGGCTACCTACTGTGAACAAAGCCACATCGGGATATCTGCTGTGTACACCGATAGGTATCCATAGAACAAATCCCCATTGGGCTATCTGCTGTGTACACCGAGAGGAATCCATAGTACAACGCTACGTCGGGATATATGCTGTGTACACCGAGAGGAATCCATAGAACAGAGCCACATCGGGATATCTGCTGTGTACACCGAGAGGAATCCATAGAACACAGCCACATCGGGCTACCTGCTGTGTACACCGAGAGGAATCCATAGAACAAAGCCACATCCGGATATCTGCTGTGTGCACCGAGAGGTATCTATAGAACAAAGCCACATCGGGATATCTGCTGTGTACACCGAGAGGTATCCATAGAACAAAACCAGATTGGGCTATCTGCTGTGTACACCGAGAGGAATCCATAGAACAAAGCCACATCGGGCTATCTGCTGTGTACACCGAGAGGAATCCATAGAACAAAGTCTCATCGGACTATCTGCTGTGTACACCGAGAGGAATCCATAGAACAAAGCTACATCGGGATATATGCTGTGTACACCGAGAGGAATCCATAGAACAAAGCCACATCGGGCTATCTGCTGTGTGCACCGATAGGTATCCATAGAACAAAGCCACATTAGGCTATCTGCTGTGTACACCGAGAGGAATCCATAAAACAAAGCCACATCGGCCTATCTGCTGTGTACACCGAGAGGAATCCATAGAACAAAACCACATCGGGCTACCTACTGTGAACAAAGCCACATCGGGATATCTGCTGTGTACACCGAGAGGAATCCACAGAACAAAGCCACATCGGGCTATCTGCTGTGTACACCGAGAGGAATTTATAGAACAAATCCACATTGGGCTATCTGCTGTGTGCACCGATAGGTATCCATGGAACAAATCCACATTGGGCTATCTGCTGTGTACACCGAGAGGAATCCATAGAACAAAACCACATCGGGCTACCTACTGTGAACAAAGCCACATCGGGATATCTGCTGTGTACACCGAGAGGAATCCATAGAACACAGCCACATCGGGCTACCTGATGTGTACACCGAGAGGAATCCATAGAACAAAGCCACATCCGGATATCTGCTGTGTACACCGAGAGGAATCCATAGAACAAAGCTACATCGGGATATATGCTGTGTACACCGAGAGGAATCCACAGAACAAAGCCACATCGGGCTATCTGCTGTGTACACCGAGAGGAATCCATAGAAGAAAGCCACATCGGCTATCTGCTGTGTACACCGAGAGGAATCCATAGAACAAAGCCACATCGGGCTATCTGCTGTGTACACCGAGAGGAATCCATAGAACAAAGCCACATCGGGATATCTGCTGTGTACACCAAGAGAAATCCATAGAACAAAACCACATCGGGCTATCTGCTGTGTACACCGAGAGGAATCCAATCCTTTAATGATCTCTCCACCGTGAAATGTAAACATTGAAGAGTTTTAAGAATCAATTACACGCACTTTCGAAAACTTCAGTCTACCATTTTTTATCACTAAACGCATGTGACATATAATAAACTGTGATGGTTCTACTTTAGTTCTAACTAAAGTATTCTCCATCAAATCATCGTTTGTTTAGAAAGACTTAAACTACGTAGTTGTTCAAAGTAGCTAAAATTCGTTGTTTTACAATTATTTATCGTTTTAGAAAAGTGATGTGCGACAATTCTCAAGACTGAATAATAAAAATTCTTACTTACACTTTATGATTCAGAAGTTATCACAAATTAACTAGTGTTTAGCTCATTCGCTGTCTCGCGGTTTTGCTTTTATTTCTATATACGTCCCTTGTCGCGATGTAATTGTTCATTATTATGTGAGGTGAATTCTTTTTTTAAAATTATCTAATAATTTGCAATTGTGTTTTGTTTAATCTTAGTGCTAGATGCGTTTGGGAAACCTGGTGGAGGAGTTCTGCTAGGTGCGCTGACGTCATTTGGATCGTTTGACGAATGTTTGAATGTGGAAGCAAGCGAATTTAACAAAAGGACCAATCAGACGGAGAGATATTTCAGTGGCCAATACTGTGCTGTTGAACTCCACCCACCATTGCCACCCAAACCTCGATACTACACTGTTCATCATCGATTAAAATTATTTGAAAACTTTACTAAATCAGCGAAGGTACGTAGTTAGGCCCACGTTGATTGGGCTCCAGATTAAGGAACTATTTGGTAATAATAATATCTCAACCTTGCCTCTATTCTGCTAGTTTCACGAACCATAATATTTCAACTTGGGTAGCTGACGAGTATTCCTTGTACAACTGGGGTGTAGGCGGCCTATATGTTAAATCGGTAGAGGTTAGTCCACTCCCTTCCCCTAACGACAACGTAAGTTGGAAGTATAAAAAATAACATAAGTAAATTTAGTTTTTCACAAAGTTTAGAACTCTTGTGATCATATACACGATAAAATATAAAAAAAATAGTTCTATTTCTGTGAAAAATGTTCTATATTTTAGAAATAAAATAATGAATGTTATTATATGGAGCTTGATATAGGGACAAATAAAACTAGGTAGTTTTGGACATTGGACCAAAATTAACTTCAGTAACGAAATAATGTTATGAGAGTTTTGAATGCACGACTGTAATAGTTTAACACATATGACTCTGAACGTTTCCGGTACAAATTTTATGTAATAGAATAGAAATGAAGACAGCCATCAAAGAACGCCTTTAATAGGCCCGGCATGGCCAGCTGGTTAAGGCACTCGACTTGTAATCAGAGGGTTGCGGGTTTGAATCCCTGTCACACCAAACATGCTCGCCTTTTCAGCTATGGGTCCGTTATAATGTGACGATCAATTCCACTATTCGTTGGTAAAAGAGTTGGCGGTGGATGGTGATGACGAGCTAGCTTCCTTCCCTCTATTCTTACACTGCTAAATTAGGGACGGCTAGCGCAGATAGCCCTCGAGTAGCTGTGCGCAAAATTCAAAACAAACCAAACACCTTTAATGGTAGAGAGTGTATTAAAGAAATGTGGAAACTGATGCTTTCTTCTAAGTATATGTAGGGAGCTTATTACAAACAGAGTATGCATAGTACAATAGTACAAAAATAGTATTTATCGCTCATAAGATATCATCAAGTTATCACTCGGCTAAACGTGTACAAATTTTAATGATTCATAATTAATTCCTATTATTTTAAGTTGTGATATTACTGAGCAGTAATAACCTGATGAATAAGATAATTTTAAAAGCTACAATTAGTCAAAGGTGTTGAAATACTGGTTGACAGCTTCTTTAAAACGTTGGTATTTTATAGGTATCAATATATTATAGTAATGTGATTGTGTACATATAATGAAAATACCTATTTTACTATTTTTTGACTTTCATGTTTAATATTATTTTGTTTTCCAGATTCTATCACTCATTAGCGATAAAGCACATTTCTTCTACTTCTTATCATTTCGACTGGGAGTATGCATCCCTTCTACCTGCTCATCCGAAGATCTCGTCCACGTCATCACGAGACGTTAGTGTTAGGTTTAACGATCACGTAACTTGTTCCTATATTAATTCTTTTCTGTTTGAGTAAAATCATAACGACAGTGAACGCCATGAAAGGCGTAATTTCATTTCCTCTAACGTGAAATATTTTACGTAATTTACCAAACTCAGTGGATAAGATTTCTCGTCGAACTTACTACATTGTCATAGTTTTATTATTTTATTGTAAAAAAAACTAATTTGTGATTTGATCATCAGAAAAAAATTCACATTTAAGTCAATTTGAAGTAATATTTATTTTACGTCACACTACCAAACTGCAACATAACTGATTATGAAAAAAGTTATTCATTTCTATTGTTTCAGTGATAGGTTCGTATGGATTCACCGTTTCCGTTCCTCACTGCGAAACAGAAGCATCAGCGGATATAAACAGCAGTCAAATAGCCATTATGTGAGCTACTACTTAACTAGATTTAAGTGAATATACTTGGTGATTAATATAGCAGGAGAGTAAACATTGGTTTTTCTTGAAGAAGACTGAAGCATCGGGAGCAATTGTTTGTGAAGTCTTTAAAGTGGGATCTACTAGTTCCCTGGTTTTAATAAAGAATGGGGAGCTGTTGGTTGTGAGGTCTTTAAAGTGGGATCTACTAGTTTCCTGGTTTTAATAAAGAATGGGGAGCTGTTGGTTGTGAGGTCTTTAAAGTGGGATCTACTAGTTTCCTGGTTTTAATAAAGAATAAGGAGCTATTGGTTGTGAGGTCTTTAAAGTGGGATCTACTAGTTCCCTGGTTTTATTAAAGAATGGGGAGCTGTTGGTTGTGAGGTCTTTAAAGTGGAATCTACTAGTTCCCTTGTTTTAATAAAGAATGGGGAGCTGTTGGTTGTGAGGTCTTTAAAGTGGAATCTACTAGTTCCCTGGTTTTAATAAAGAATGGGGAGCTAATGGTTATGAGGTCTTTAAAGTGGGATCTACTAGTTCCCTGGTTTTAATAAAGAATGGGGAGCTATTGGTTGTGAGGTCTTTAAAGTGGGATCTACTAGTTCCCTGGTTTTAATAAAGAATAAGGAGCTATTGGTTGTGAGGTCTTTCAAGTGGGATCTACTAGTTCCGTGGTTTTAATAAAGAATGGGGAGCTGTTGGTTGTGAGGTCTTTAAAGTGGAATCTACTAGTTCCCTGGTTTTAGTAAAGAATGGGGAGCTGTTGGTTGTGAGGTCTTTAAAGTGGAATCTACTAGTTCCCTGGTTTTAGTAAAGAATGGGGAGCTGTTGGTTGTGAGGTCTTTAAAGTGGAATCTACTTGTTCCCTGGTTTTAGTAAAGAATGGGTAGCTGTTGGTTGTGAGGTCTTTAAAGTGGGATCTACTAGTTCCGTGGTTTTAATAAAGAATGGGGAGCTGTTGGTTGTGAGATCTTTAAAGTGGGATCTAGTAGTTCCCTGGTTTAAATAAAGAATGGGGTATTATTGGTTGTGAGGTATTTAGAATGATATCTACTAGTTCCCTGGTTTTAATAATAAATGGGGTGCTATTGGTTGGGAGTTTTTCGTATGGGATCTAGTAGTTTCCTGGTTTTAATAAATAATAAGGTACCTTTCTCAGTTTTATAAATGTTGTACACTTAAGGAATCACTCAAATATTATAGTTTATTTTATAGATTCTTTTGCCCGTAGTGAGCAACAATAAATCTCTAGTATTGTAGCACAAAAAATAGAGTTTCTATACCCGTCGTGATACAGTTCAAATAGCATATTGCATAAAGAAAAGTGATATAAATTTAAATGTGAAAATTGGATTAGAAAACTATACTAAACTTTCTACTTCAACATTTTACTTCAACTTTATACCTCAACTATGTACTTAACTATATACTTTAACTTTATACACCCGAACTTGTTACTTCAACTTTATACATCAACTTTATATTTCAACTATATACTTCAACTATATACATCAACTTTATAATCAACTTTATACATCAACTTTATACTTCAACTTTATACTTCAACTATATACTTCAACTTTATACACCAACTTTATAATCAACTTTATACATCAACTTTATACACCAACTTTATACATCAACTATATACTTCAACTTTATACACCAACTTTATGCATCAACTATATACTTCAACTTTATACTTCAACTTCTTTCTTCAACTTTATTGAATGAAATGTTAATTATTAAGAGTCACAATATATATATATATACTAAGGACTTGGTCTCTTGATTCGAATTTAGATATTCTTTGCAATGTAAGCATACCCAGTATTTATATATTAGTTACAATATATATTCAATAAATATGTGTAACACCTTTTGCTTCTCCAATCAACTTTCATGAATTTCACTCTGAGATTTTTGTAAAGAACAAATATTATTTCTTGATTTTCAAATAATAAATTATCTTTCTCTTTATTACATTTGAAAACAATTTTTAAAATATTTTGTTATTGGTAATTTCAGGTGCGTTTTTGGAATTTTGGGAATATTTATTCTAGTTGGAACTGCCTATGACATATTGTCATTTTATTGCTGCGAGAACCGCATAAGGAACAAACGTTCGCCACGAGGTTAGTATGAACAATCTGAAGTTGGTACACTTTAAACTGTAGCTGTTCTACGTGAAAATAATATAAATTTTACATTAAAAATCATGTAAAGAAAAAATCAGAGTTCGCACATTTCTGTCAAAAGTAAAGCGAAAAAAATGTTAAACTTATTTCATTGATCAATAAACTTTGTAGTGAAAACCGTTTCAACTATACTGATCAGCCATAAACAAATTATTATGTCTTAGAAATTCTATTGTTTTTTTGTAAGTAGAAAGTAACACTTTAAGACCTAACTGACTAACCTGGTCCGGCATGGCCAAGCGCGTTAAGGCGTTCGACTCGTAATCCGAGGGTCACGGGTTCGAATCCAGGTCGCACCAAACATGCTCGCCCTTTCAGCCGTGGGGCCGTTATAATGTGACGGTCAATCCCACTATTCGTTGGTAAAAGAGTAGCCCAAGAGTTGGCGGTGGGTGGTGATAACCAAGCTGACTTCCCTCTAGTCTTAACACTGCTAAATTAGGGATGACTAGCGCAGATAGCTCTCTAGTAGCTTTGCGCGAAATTCAAAACAAACAAATTGACGAACCTGGTTTTGGAATTCTGTAGCGTTTGAAAACATTTTCCTATGTTAAAAGTTAGTGACTCTTTCTAGTCAAAGAACTTCTTACAATCCGCTAAGTGTCAAATTTCCTTATCTTCCCCTATATCTTGTTGATTAGCGTTTTCTAATGAAAATAAGAATTCACTTTTGGAAAATCGTTTTTAATGTATGAGCTCTTAGTAATATGGTCTCGGCATGGCAAGGTGGTTAGTGAGCCTTAGTAACATGGTCCGGTATGGCAAGGTGGTTAGTGAGCCTAGTAATATGGTCTGGCATGGCAAGGTGGTTAGTGAGTTCTTAGTAATATGGTCTGGTATGGCAAGGTGGTTAGTGAGTTCTTAGTAACATGGTCCGGTATGGCAAGGTGGTTAGTGAGTTCCAGTAGTACATGGTCTCGGCATGGCAAGGTGGTTAGTGAGCCTTAGTAACATGGTCCGGTACGGCAAGGTGGTTAGTGAGCTCTTAGTAATATGGTTCGGCACGGCAAGGTGGTTAGTGAGTTCTTAGTAACATGGTTCGGTACGGCAAGGTGGTTAGTGAGTTCTTAGTAATATGGTCCGGTATGGCAAGGTGGGTTAGTGAGTTCCTTAGTAATATGGTCCGGTATGGCAAGGGCTGGTTAGTGAGTTCTTAGTAATATGGTCCGGCACGGCGCTGCGGTTAGTGAGCTCTTAGTAACATGGTCCGGCACGGCAAGGCGGTTAGTGAGTTCTTAGTAATATGGTCCGGCACGGCAAGGCGGTTAGTGAATTCTTAGTAACATGGTCCGGCATAAGCAAGGTGGTTAGTGAGCCCTTAGTAATATGGTCCGGTATTTCGCAAGGGTGGTTAGTGAGCTCTTAGTAATATGGTCCGGCACGGCAAGGTGGTTAGTGAGCTCTTAGTAACATGGTCCGGTATGGCAAGGCGGTTAGTGAGCTCTTAGTAACATGGTCCGGTATGGCAAGGTGGTTAGTGAGTCCTTAGTAATATGGTCCGGTATGGCGCTGGTGGTTAGTGAGTTCCAGTAACATGGTCCGGCATGGCAAGGTGGTTAGTGAGTCCTTAGTAATATGGTCCGGCATGGCAAGGTGGTTAGTGAGCCTCTTAGTAATATGGTCCGGCAATGGCAAGGTGGTTAGTGAGGTCCTTAGTAATATGGTTCCGGCATGGCAAGCGGTTAGTGAGTTCTTAGTTATATGGTCCGGCATGGCAAGGTGGTTAGTGAGCTCCAGTAATATGGTCCGGCATGGCAGGTGGTTAGTGAGGTCCTAGTAATATGGTCCGGCATGGCAAGGCGGTTAGTGAGCCCTTAGTAATATGGTCCGGTATGGCAAGATTTGGTTAGTGAGTCCTTAGTAATATGGTCCGGTATGGCAAGGTGGTTAGTGAGTCCTTAGTAATACGGTTCGGCACGGCTTGCCGGTGGTTAGTGAGTCCTTAGTAACATGGTCCGGTCTAAAGGTGGTTAGTGAGCCTTAGTAACATGGTTCGGCATGGCAAGGTGGTTAGTGAGCTCAAGTATTACGGTCCGGTATAGCAAGGCGGTTAGTGAGCCCTTAGCAACATGGTCCGGTACGGCAAAGCTGGGTTAGTGAGTTCTTAGTAACATGGTCCGGCATGGCAAGGTGGTTAGTGAGTCCTTAGCAATATGGTCCGGTATGGCGCTGTGGTTAGTGAGTTCCAGTAACATGGTCCGGCATGGCAAGGCTGCGGTTTAGTGAGTTCTTAGTAATATGGTCCGGCACGGCGCTGCGGTTAGTGAGTTCCAGTAACATGGTCCGGCACAAGCGCTGCGGTTAGTGAGCCCTTAGTAATATATGGTCCGGCATGGCGCTGCGGTTAGTGAGCCTTAGTATTATGGTCCGGTATGGCAAGGTGGTTAGTGAGCCCATAACATGGTCTCGGTATGGCAAGGTGGTTAGTGAGTTCCAGTAATATGGTCCGGTATGGCGGTGGTTAGTGAGCCTTAGTATCATGGTCCGGTATGGCAAGATGGTTAGTGAGTCTTAGTAACATGGTCCGGCACTGGCAAGGCGGTTAGTGAGCCCTTAGTAATATGGTTCGGCATGGGCAAGGTGGTTAGTGAGCCCTTTATCATGGTCCGGCATGGCAAGGTGGTTTAGTGAGCTCTTAGCACATGGTCCGGTACGGCAAGATGGTTAGTGAGTTCCAGTAACATGGTCCGGCATGGCAAGGTGGTTAGTGAGCCCTTAGCATTATGGTCCGGCATGGCAAGCGGTTAGTGAGCCCTTAGTAATATGGTCCGGTATGGCTGGGTGGTTAGTGAGTCCTTAGTAACATGGTCTCGGCATGGCTTAAGGTGGTTAGTGAGTTCTTAGCACATGGTCCGGCATGGCAAGGTGGTTAGTGAGTCCTTAGTATTATGGTCCGGTATGCAAGGTGGTTTAGTGAGTCCTTAGTAACATGGTCCGGCATGGCAAGGCGGTTAGTGAGTCCTTAGTAACATGGTCTCGGCATGGCAAGATGGTTAGTGAGCCTTAGTAATATGGTCCCGGCATGGCAAGGTGGTTAGTGAGTTCTTAGTAATATGGTCTCGGCACGGCAAGGTGGTTTAGTGAGCCCTTAGTAATATGGTCCGGCATGGCAAGGTGGTTAGTGAGTCCTTAGCAATATGGTCCGGCACGGCAAGGTGGTTAGTGAGTTCTTAGTAACATGGTCTCGGCATGGCAAGGTGGTTAGTGAGCCTTAGTATCATGGTTTGGTATGGCAAGGTGGTTAGTGAGCCTTAGTAACATGGTCCGGTATGGCAAGGTGGTTAGTGAGTCCTTAGTAATATGGTTCCGGTATGGCAAGGTGGTTAGTGAGTTCCTTAGCAACATGGTTCGGCATGGCAAGGTGGTTAGTGAGTTCCTTAGTAACATGGTCTCGGTATGGCAAGGTGGTTAGTGAGCCCTTAGTATTATGGTTCGGCATGGCAAGGTGGTTAGTGAGCTCTTAGTATTACGGTTCAGCATGGCAAGATGGTTAGTGAATTCTTAGTAATATGGTTCGGCATGGCAAGATGGTTAGAGCGCTTAACCGCAATCTGACGGTCGCAGATTTGAATATCCGGTCCCACCACCATGTTCGCCCTTCAGCCGTGAGAGTGTTATAATGTTACAGTAAATCGCACTATTCGTTTATTATGTGGTAGCCCACGAGTTGACGGTTGGTGGTGATAACTAGCTGCCTTCTCTCTAGTTTTTCACTACTACATTAGGGACTCTTAAAGCAGATAGCTCTCGTATAACTTTGTGGGAAATTCAAATTCAATAACTTAATAATATAAAAATGATAACTTCTTATGTATAGCCCTTGTACTTCAACTAGATAATTCAGCTTACTCCCATTATAAATCTTGTAAAGAAGCAAATAATGCAATTCTAATAATATCAAAATAAATTTGGAAGACAATCTGGGTAAGCTGTTGGTGTCACATGAACCAAGAGATAAGACACCACAAACAGTTTGAAATGGTAGTAATTAAAAGTGGTTAGAATGACCAAGAGATAAGACACCACAAACAGTTTGAAATGGTAGTAATTAAAAGTGATTGGAATGACCAAGGAATAAGACACCACAAACAGTTTGAAATGGTAGTAAATAAAAGTGGTTGGAATGACCAAGAGATAAAACACCACAAACAGTTTGAAATGGTATTAAATAAAAGTGGTTGAAATGACCAATAGATAAGACACCACAAACAGTTTGAAATGGTAGTAATTAAAAGTGCTTGGAATGACCAAGAGATAAGACAACACAAACAGTTTGAAATGGTAGTAATTAAAAGTGGTTGGAATGACCAAGAGATAAGACACCACAAACAGTTTGAAATGGTAGTAATTAAAAGTGGTTGGAATGACCAAGAGATAAGACACCACAAACAGTTTGAAATGGTAGTAATTAAAAGTGATTGGAATGACCAAGGAATAAGACACCACAAACAGTTTGAAATGGTAGTAAATAAAAGTGGTTGGAATGACCCAGAGATAAGACACCACAAACAGTTTGAAATGGTAGTAATTAAAAGTGGTTGGAATGACCAAGAGATAAGACACCACAAACAGTTTGAAATGGTAGTAATTAAAAGTGGTTGGAATGACGATTATTTAACTTCCAATCAGGAACAGAAGTTTCTAGAACTTCAGTAAACAAAACTGTATAACAGTTTATTTACAGGATATGTAGATATATATATGTAGATATGTGGATATATATATATGTAGATATATACATGTAGATATGTGGATATATATATATGTAGATATGTGGATATATATATATGTAGATATATACATGTAGATATGTGGATATATATATATGTAGATATATACATGTAGATATGTGGATATATATATATATGTAGATATATACATGTAGATATGTAGATATATATATATTTAGGGCCCTGCGAAGCTTCGAGATTCAATTGCAAATTGGAATTAAGGCTCCGATTCGATTCGTTAACTAAGGCTCTGATTGGGCCTGTTAACTAAGGTCTGATTCGATTCGTTAACTAAGGCTCCGATTCGATTCGTTAACTAAGGCTCCGATTCGATTCGTTAACTAAGGCTCCGATTCGATTCGTTAACTAAGGCTCCGGTTCGATTCGTTAACTAAGGGTCTGATTCGATATTTTCGTGTCTACATCACGTCCGATAATTTGGTTTTTAATTAAGTCTATATACTGGAACTTACTAACAGTTTCATTTCATTCTTCGTCCAGGTGTTTAGTACATCTTTTCTTTTGTTTTAGAAAGGTCTAATTTGTCTTTTGTTCTAAGAAAGACATGCTTTTATACTCATTACTAATTAGGGGGTAGAAACACTACTACTACTGCTACATAAATAATTTTCTATTCTATTTAAAATGTAATTCAGCCTATGATCTTTATATACATATACATACCCTATAATCTTTATATATATATATACCCTATAATCTTTATATATATATATACTTAATAATCTTTATATATACACACAGAGTCAATTGTATTCATAATCTAATTCGAATAAATCATCTTAGATTCCTGCTAGAACGTGAAAGTATTGTTAGCATTTCGTCACTGATTTTAGGTTGCATTACACGTGTTGTGTTGTTTGTATAGAGAGGTTTTTGTCTTGTGAAAAAGACCTGGAGAGCTATTTGTCATTGGAAGCTTGTTAAATGTATACACGTGAATGTAATTAAATGGCACGTGATTTAATATTGTTGTTTTGATAGACATTCATTATTTTATTAATTACTATGAACACGTCTTTTCAGGCACATTCACCAGAATACTGACATCTCTGTCGTTTAACAGTAACATTTCCAAAGTCCTAGAAACCAAAACATCTTTGGACAAACTAGAAGGTCTGCACGGTCTCAGAGCTCTCAGTATGACGTGGATTATATCAGGAAACATCTTTTTTGTGTATCAAATACCAGATTTTCCGTACGTATGGTTGTTTAAAATAGTTATTTTAATTGTATTGAGTGTTTAATACAGATGTAGTACAAATGGCTGACTAGTATGCCACGTAGATTTTGTGCTCAATGTAAAGTTTATATTAAAGTTGGTGATAAAGCCCTTCATTGCTCTGGTGAGTGTCAAAAATGGTATCATTTAAGATGTAAGAACTTAACTGAACAGGATTTGGAATATTTAAATGAAATTGGGAAAAGTTATGAATGTGATTTTTGTATGAGAAAAAGAAAGTTAAGCCTAAATAGTGAAACTCCATTAAGAAGGACTGTGTCCATTTCGTTAGAGGGGGAGACAGTTAATCTTGTTGAGAATAGTGAGCTTGATTTAAATATGGGGGGAGGCAGATATGAAGTGGCTTAAGACAAAAGTTACTGAAATTTTGTCAAGACTTGATGACTTTCACTTAATTAAAGTAAAGGTCGAAGAATTAGTGACTTCCTTTCAATATTATTCAGAGAAGGTAGAAACTATGAGTGAGGATATCACAACTTTGAGAGCTGAAGTTAAGGAGTGTAAACAGGAAAATAAAACATTAAAGCATGAAAATGAAGAATTGTGGAAGGAGATGGCAAGTTTTCGGAGGAAGATGTGTGAAGCGGAACAATATTCTTATAACTATAATGTTTTGATTGGAGGTATTCCAGAGAAGCCTAATGAGAATTTGCAAGAAGTTGTTGAGAAGATTACAACTACTTTGGGGTTGACTGTGCTCCTACAGATATTGACACTGTTCATCGTATAGGAAAGAAAACAACTGAAAATAAGAGTCCGAGACAGATTGTTGTTAAGTTTTGTCGTAAGCAAATTAAATTTGATCTGCTTAAACTTAAGAAAACTAAATTTCGCTCTCTTAATACTAATGATATTAAGGTCTGTAATGAATCTTATCCAGTTTATGTTAACGAACATCTCTCCCCATATTATCGTGATATTTTCATGCAAGCAAAACGAAAACAGAAAGATCTTGGCTATAAATTTCTTTGGGTATCGAATGGTAATATTCTTATTAGAAAATCAGAAACCACTCAGCCCATTGTTTTACGTTGCTTGATTGATCTTAATAATTTATAAATACTGCAATGGCTGATGATTTTGATGATATTGTTGGTGTTACACCAACTTTGTCTTCTCTTCTGATTTACCAAATGTTTTTCTGTTGGTCATTTAAATTTAATACATGTTAATATTCGAAGTCTTACTCAAAATTTTGACCAATTTCTTGTTTTTTACAATCAAGCGTTGTTAAATTTCATATAATAGCTTTTTCTGAAACTTGGTTTGTTGAGGATGGATTTGTTTCTTTTCGATTCCAGGTTACTCCTTTTATTCTTCATCTTCTGGTCTAAATAAGGCTAGTGGAGTGGCAGTTTTTGTTAAATTTGAGATACTGACTATGATAAAAGAAGTGCAGTACATTAAGTCTGATGCTTTAATTTTATTTTGTATGATTCAAAATAAGAAATTTAATCTCTTTGTTGTTTATCGATCTCCTAGATTGCCTGTATTGAAATTTATTGATGAGCTTTCATTAGAATTGAATTTATACAAATATGATATTAATATACTTGTTGGTGATTTTAATATAGATGTTTTGGCATTTGATGATGTTTGTTATAAAATGCATATTTTAAGTTTTTGTCTGAGAACAATCTTCGTATTATTATTTCTTCTCCTACACGGATAACCAATGTTACTAATTCTTGTATTGATCATTTTTAATTAGTGGAAATACTATTAAAATTGTTATTCTTATATTGTTGAGAGTTTTTTGACCGATCATTTTCCAATTGTTTTATGTATAGACATTTTATCGGATCTAGAACATGTCTCAAATGTTCAAAAGATTAAGTTTAATGAATTGAGTTCTTGTTTGAATTTTTCAGATTGGTCCTGTGTTATGAATTGTTCTGATGTTAATGTTGCTTATGATAATTTTGCTGAAGTGTTAACTGATTGTATTCAAAGTTGTACTACTACTGTTTCTGTGTCACGAAAGTTTAGAAAAATTAAGCCATGGATTACCAGTGAATTGGTTTTGTTAATGATTAAAAGAGATAAGTTAAAAAAGAAAGTACATCAATTTCCTGATGATATTTATCTAAAGATTAGATTTAAGTGTTTAAGGAATTATGTTGTTAGCTTGACCCGTAAGACTAAATGGACTTATTATCATAACCTGTTTAAGAATGCTAAAACTATTAAACAGAATTGGAATATTGTTAACTCTATTATTGATGTTAAAAAAAAAAAAGAAATTTTGTAATTTTGGTACTACTGATTTATCTGATTTGAATTATTTTTTTGTTAATGTTGCTAAATCTACTTGCTCCAATCCTAAATTTTGTTCTCAGGGCATGCCTCCTGCTCCTTCTTCTTCTTGTTACCTATATCCTGTTACTGTATCTGAAACTATGAATAATATTTTCTCCTTATCAAATTCAGCTTCTAATGGTGTAGATGGTGTTTCGGTTAAGATTTTGAAAGCTAATGCTAATCTATTTGCACCAATTTTGACTTTTTTAATTAATTTATCTTTTACTCAAGGGAAGTTTCCTAATGCTTTAAAGTTATCATTGGTCATTCCTATTTATAAATCTGGTAATATTTCTGATTTTACGAATTATAGACCTATTTCCTTATTAATACATTTCTCTAAACTATTTGAAAAATCTATGAAGATTAGAATTTTATCATTTCTTGATAGACATTCAGTTTTGTCTCCTTCTCAATTTGGCTTTCGGCCTGGGCTTGGAACGGAGGTTGCTGTTGCTAAACTTGTGGGAAATATTACAGAAGCTTTGGATTCTGATCTTCATCCAATTGCTGTTTTTCTTGACTTAGCCAAAGCTTTTGATTCTGTTAATCATAAAATATTGTTAAATAAATTATCTTATTATGGTTTTAGAGGCATTGTTTTTGATTGGTTTTTTCTTACTTTCACAATAGAAAGCAATCAGTTTGTATCCATAATAATTATAGTGATTGGCTTACAATTAATGTTGGAGTACCACAAGGTTCTGTTCTGGGCCCTTTATTATTTCTCATTTATATAAATGATATTCTTTACCAACAGTTTTTTGGAGATATCCAAGCCTATGCCGATGATATTGCTGTTGTTTATAGTAAGCCAAATCTAATTAATGAAGCCATTATTTCTAGTGATCTTAATAAAATTAAAATTGGCTTTTCTGTAATGACTTATCCTTAAATATATCTAAATCTTTTCTTCTTCAGTTTAACCTTATGGTGTCATTCCAGCTTTTCCTTCTATTTTTTATCATTCTAGTGATTGTTATACTTACCCCTAATTGTAAGTGTCCCAAATTGACTCAAGTTTCCTCTGTTAAATATTTAGGAATTATTTAGATCGAAAATTAAATTGGCAATTTCATATTAATTCTTTAGTTAATAAATTAAAATATAGTTCTATGCTAATTTTGAACTTAGTCATTGTGCTCCTTATCATATTTTGTTAAGTGTATATTATGCTCTCTTCAATCTTTCTTACAATATTGTATTTCAATTTGGGGTGGCACATATAAGACTTTTAATTCCTATTCACAAGTTGCAAAAGTGTTTTCTCTCTTATTTTTACTCATAGGCTTGATACCGATTTCAGTAAATTTAACTCCCACCTTTCATATGATAAACTTTATTTATATTTTTAGCTTTATCTACATTGCATGTTTCTTTTAATAGGCCTTTTAAAGTCACTTCATATTTTACACGACTTCAATCTTTTTTTCCAATTAATGTACCCACACCACGTAAAACAGTTACACTTCATCAATATCTTTATTTGGCACCTCGTATTCATAATTTTATTCCTTATAGTATAAGATCTTCTATTAATCGTGTTAATCAAAAGAAATACTTAAAACAATGGATCTTAAATACTGATTATAATATTCTGGGAACTTTATATTGATTTTGTAAGTTTTGATTTTACATTATTATGTGTTTAACCATCACAGGACGAGTTAACTCTTTGTTGATGGTTTTATATTGATATTTGATTTTTTGTGTCTAATTTATTGCTTAATAAATTTATTATTATTATTATTATTATTAACAAATAAACACATATTTTCGATAAATGTCAGCTCGTAGAGCATGAAACAGCTAAGACTAATATATGTTTGTATAAAAGGTAAACATTTGCTATTCTATTAAGCAGGTTATGGTTTGTTTAATGCTTACACCTTATCTATTAGATATGGTCATCATCTGATTAACGACATATATTTAACTGGCCCCTTAATGCTAGAAACACCCGTGAAGAGAAATTTCTTCAGAAAATACTGTTATTACGTTCCAATTACACATGAATATATTGTTGAAAATCTACATGAACTTCTCATGTGTGGTCTGTATCAACGTGTTATCAATTTTTGAAACATATCGACAAGGGGTTTTGTAATGGTAGACTCCAAGGATTAGTATAATCAAAGTTAAGCCTATATGTTATTGTTAACGCAGATTTCTAGTTCTATTTTTGCCTTGTTTTGGGATTTTAGTAAACTATATTTATTTTTTAGTGAACAAAGATTATCATACAGAAAGGCTGCTATGCCGATGTTACTTTAATTTAACAGTTCCAAGGATAATCCAATATTTCACGATAGTTTTTTCACTTCTCATAAAGACGTAAAATGACTTTTACATAAATTAAATTAAAAACATTTTCATTTTAATTAACATTCGAAGAAACTGTTGTCAACTTTACTCGGTAGTTAGTTCGTGAATACAGTATAATTCAAATATTTATTCACATTAAATTGAATTAAATTTCTCTTAAATTAGTATACGATCATATTGGTAAGTCTTAGGATAACCCTAACACTCGTAACCCAACATCAACAGCAACAAATATAATAACAAGAAAGTAGATTAAGGTTAGTCTTTGAGTATTGAGTCATTACAGTATTGTGATCATGACAGCTAAACCGTTCCTGCTCCTGCGTGAAATCACTCCTATTCAAACACTAAAGTAACTTTAACCTCTTTTAGGCCATGTTTGTTTTCTCCTACATTCACAGGACCATATCTATTATATTTAAATAATAGTTAAGCTAATAAATTTCAAAAATGAATCTCATATTGCAAATGTCTGTTTTTAGACACGTGTTTCGGAGTGAGTTTTCTCAAAGATCTCAAAATTCAAGTTTATTTGTTTTTAATATCAAAACCCTTGACAACAAACTATCAACCAATCATAACATTAGATTTAATTATGCCTTACAGGTAACAGTTAATTTTCGTAACAATCTATTATGTAAACAGATAGCTTGTGTTAAATCAAATTTCAGAAGAACACTGAAGTGATGGTTGAAGGCCGGTAACAGATATTTTAAGCATCTAATAGGTATAAAAGCAACAATATTAAAATCAACTTATCTATAACAAGTATTTATTGTTAAAAATAGATATACAAACAAAACCATAACAATGGTAGCTACAAAGACACTTGCTCCCTCTGTGGTCAGAAATTCAATATTAAAGCAGCGTCACGCTACCTGCACAAATAAATGCACTGTGAAAAACATTTATAATTTGAAGAATTAAAACTTATCTTCTGACCAATGCTAAACTCCTCTAGTGTAAATCAAATCGTGTTAAATCACACGAATTCTGAGCAGATTTGTTAACAAAGAATTTGTAAACACGTGTGCAAAAGTGACACAATTAATTAACCAACAATATCACCCAACTACACTTTACATAAGTAAAGTATTGGACGAGCATCTTACCCGTTATGTTTAATTAAGAATAAATACTCATAAAACCAACCTTTTATTTGTATATCAAAGCTAGAAATACTGTATAGGTGATCTTGCTTTTGACCATGGGTAATTTCAGTTATTAGTTATATTTTCTCGTTAAGAAGTGGCTATTTCATACACAAGTACAAACGAATATCTAAAGGTAAGCTTAAACCTATTAGTCTAATTGAAATATAAAAAAACTCCTTTATAAGTTTCTCGCTTCTTAGAAATGATACACATGCGAAACCAACGTGAAAAGCCAAAACATATGTATATGTTAATTTATCTGGTTTTGTTTTTTTTACAGGACAGCTGTTGAAAGCTGTGAGTTTTTCCGGTGATTTGGCGTTTCAGCCTTTCCTCAGTTCTACTCTTGCCCTAGACACTTTCTTCCTCTCCAGGTAATTAACTGATGATTAGTAATAGACACTTTCTTCCTCTCCAGGTAATTAACTGATGATTAGTAATAGACACTTTCTTCCTCTCTAGATAATTAACTGATGATTAGTAATAGACACTTTCTTCCTCTCCAGGTAATTAACTGATGATTAGTACTAGACACTTTCTTCCTCTCCACGTAATTAACTTATGATTAGTACCAGAAACTTTCTTCCTCTCCAGATAATTAACTGATGATTAGTACCAGAAACTTTCTTCCTCTCCAGATAATTAACTGATGATTAGTAATAGACACTTTCTTCCTCTCCACGTAATTAACTTATGATTAGTACCAGAAACTTTCTTCCTCTCCAGATAATTAACTGATGATTAGTACCAGAAACTTTCTTCCTCTCCAGATAATTAACTGATGATTAGTAATAGACACTTTCTTCCTCTCCAGGTAATTAACTGATGATTAGTACTAGACACTTTCTTCCTCTCCAGATAATTAACAGATGATTAGTACTAGACATTTCTTCCTCTCCAGATATTTAAGTGATGATTAGTAATAGACACTTTCTTCCTCTCCAGGTAATTAACATGATTAGTAATAGACACTTTTTTCCTCTCCACGTAATTAACTTATAATTAGTATTAGACACTTTCTTCCTCTCCAGATAATTAACTGATGATTAGTACCAGAAACTTTCTTCCTCTCCAGGTAATTAACTGATGATTAGTAATAGACACTTTCTTCCTCTCCAGGTAATTAACTGATGATTAGTACTAGACACTTTCTTCCTCTCCAGATAATTAACAGATGATTAGTACTAGACATTTCTTCCTCTCCAGATATTTAACTGATGATTAGTAATAGACACTTTCTTCCTCTCCAGGTAATTAACATGATTAGTAATAGACACTTTCTTCCTCTCCAGGTAATTAACATGATTAGTAATAGACACTTTCTTCTTCTCCACGTAATTAACTTATGATTAGTATTAGACACTTTCTTCCTCTCCAGATAATTAACTGATGATTAGTACCAGAAACTTTCTTCCTCTCCAGGTAATTAACTGATGATTAGTAATAGACACTTTCTTCCTCTCCAGGTAATTAACTGATGATTAGTAATAGACACTTTCTTCCTCTCTAGATAATTAACTGATGATTAGTAATAGACACTTTCTTCCTCTCCAGGTAATTAACTGATGATTAGTAATAGACACTTTCTTCCTCTCTAGATACTTAACTGATGATTAGTACTAGACACTTTCTTCCTCTCAGGTAATTAACTGATGATTAGTACTAGACACTTTCTTCCTCTCTACGTAATTAACTTATGATTAGTACCAGAAACTTTCTTCCTTTCCAGATAATTAACTGATGATTAGTACTAGACACTTTCTTCCTCTCCAGATAATTAACTCATGATTATTACTAGACACTTTCTTCCTCTCCAGATATTTAACTGATGATTAGTACTAGACACTTTCTTCCTCTCCAGATAATTAACTGATGATTAGTACTAGACACTTTCTTCCTCTCCAGGTAATTAACTGATGATTAGTAATAGACACTTTCTTCCTTTCCACGTAATTAACTTATAATTAGTACTAGACACTTTCTTCCTCTCCAGATAATTAACTGATGATTGGTACAAGAAACTTTCTTCCTCTCCAGATAATTAACTGATGATTAGTAATAGACACTTTTTTCCTCTCCAGGTAATTAACTGATGATTAGTAATAGACACTTTCTTCCTCTCCAGATAATTAACTGATGATTAGTACTAGACACTTTCTTCCTCTCCAGATAATTAACTCATGATTAGTACTAGACACTTTCTTCCTCTCCAGATATTTAACTAATGATTAGTACTAGACACTTTCTTCCTCTCCAGATAATTAACTGATGAGTAGTACTAGACACTTTCTTCCTCTCCAGATATTTCACTGATGATTAGTAATAGACACTTTCTTCCTCTCCAGGTAATTAACTGATGATTAGTAATAGACACTTTCTTCCTTTCCACGTAATTAACTTATAATTAGTAATAGACACTTTCTTCCTTTCCACGTAATTAACTTATAATTAGTACTAGACACTTTCTTCCTCTCCAGATAATTAACTGATGATTGGTACAAGAAACTTTCTTCCTCTCCAGATAATTAACTGATGATTAGTAATAGACACTTTCTTCCTCTCCAGGTAATTAACTGATGATTAGTAATAGACACTTTCTTCCTCTCCAGATAATTAACTGATGATTAGTACTAGACACTTTCTTACTCTCCAGATAATTAACTCATGATTAGTACTAGACACTTTCTTCCTCTCCAGATATTTAACTAATGATTAGTACTAGACACTTTCTTCCTCTCCAGATAATTAACTGATGATTAGTACTAGACACTTTCTTCCTCTCTAGATATTTAACTGATGAATAGTACTAGACACTTTCTTCCTCTCCAAGTGATTAAAGACTGTAATGAAATAAATTCAAACGTATTTTGCAAATAAAGCATTTTATTCTGATGTAAATAAACATTCGTTGTTTGGATCTGATATAATATAACATTCGTTGTTTGGATCTGATATAATATAACATTCGTTGTTTAGATCTGATATAATATTTACTTTGATGTCAAAGATGCTTCATGTTTCTCAGTACTGTAGAAAGAATAACTCATAAAATATTATTAAAAAGGAGTAACTGATTTCTCTTGTTTCAAAATTTGATTATAATCAGATTTTCCATTCACGCTATAATTAGATTGAGTTGTGTAAAATAATTAAGTGTTTCGTTCCTTTCCTTGGAAAAAAGTTCATTTTAAACTATCAGTTTGTTGTTTAACTGAATAGCACGAACGTAGTGTAACTGATTATAACCAGTTGATTTAAAAACAATAATTAGACGATTTTTCATGAGAAACCTTTACACTTTGTTTAGTTCCTAAATAAGGATAAACTCGAATGAACACAGTGGTTTTTAATTATTGAGGAATACCATAAAAGTATCTTTATTTTTAACTAGAAAAACATTCTAAACACTGTAATGTTTAACTTCAAAGCAATTACTGTGAATGTGTCTGTATTTTTATTACCCAAATAATTTTCCTAAGAACAAACTACAATGAACATGTCTTTTCTTATTCTTATTGCAATAATGTCTTTACAGAAAATAGCACTATGGTTATTGAGCAGTGAAATAGTTTTAATAGAACAAATATTACAGATTTTCCTTTTACTCACTAAAATCCATAACTTCAGCAAAATTACTATAATTTTTTAAAAATATTTATTCAGTGTTTCTTAGAGACATCGATACAAATATATTTTCCTGGTAACATTGTTTCACTCTAAGAACAGTCTACTCTAAATATATCTTTATTGTTGTCATTGAAGGAATATTTAGATCAACAACTCTGAACAAGTATATACAAAAATTACTACAACAGAACAAACTATATTATGAACACATATTTATTATTTTTAATGTAATAATGTTTCTGCAGTATAAATTGTCATAATCGTGTTTTCATTTTTCTTTAAATACTTACATGTTCTCATAGCACAAACTTGTCGCCACTATTTATGTAAATATGGTTTTTGTTCGAGATACATTTTTGGTAAACAATAAATCGTAATCTATGATTCAAATTTCATTTTTATGCAGTGGACTCCTCACGTCGTACGTCATTTTGAAACCAACTTATGAATCAGAACGAAAAACAACTCTTTTAATGCTTCTTCTCCACAAAATATACAGGTAAGTCTACTAACTTACAAAATATACAGGTAAGTCTACTAATTTACAAAATATACAGGTAAGTCTACTAACTTACAAAATATACAGGTAAGTCTACTAATTTACAAAATATACAGGTAAGTCTACTAACTTACAAAATATACAGGTAAGTTTACCAACATACATCTACAGGTAAGTCTACTAACTTATAAAATCTACAGGTAAGTCTACTAACTTACAAAATCTACAGGTAAGTCTACTAACTTATAAAATATACAGGTAAGTCTACTAACTTACAAAATATACACTTAAGTCTACTAACTTACAAAATATACAGGTAAGTCTACCAATATACAACATCTACAGATAAGTCTACTAACTTACAAAATATACAGGTAAGTCTACTAACTTACAAAATATACTGGTAAGTCTACCAATATACAAAATATACTGGTAAGTCTACCAATATACAACATCTACAGATAAGTCTACTAACTTATAAAATATACAGGTAAGTCTACCAATATACAACATCTACAGATAAGTCTACTAACTTACAAAATATACAGGTAAGTCTACTAACTTACAAAATATACAGGTAAGTCTACCAATATACAACATCTACAGATAAGTCTACTAACTTACAAAATATACAGGTAAGTCTACTAACTTACAAAATATACAGGTAAGATTACCAACATACATCTACAGGTAAGTCTACTAACTTACAAAATCTACAGGTACGTCTACTAACTTACAAAATCTACAGGTAAGTCTACTAACTTACAAAATATACAGGTAAGTCTACTAACTTATAAAATATAGAGGTAAGTCTACTAACTTACAAAATATACACTTAAGTCTACTAACTTACAAAATATACAGGTAAGTCTACCAATATACAACATCTACAGATAAGTCTACTAACTTATAAAATATACAGGTAAGTGTAGTACCTCACTGTAAAAAGAAAGAAAATGAAGACATTGTCATAGACACAAATATATATTAAATGTAAAAATAAGATTTATTACGTTGTTAATCCAAATCCTTCCATTTTAGAAATTTGATCATACTTGAACTAATTCTTAGCATGCTGAACTGTGAATCGATTAGTACAGTAGTTGACGATAGATAACGGTGCTGATTAGGAACACCTATTTTGAAACCGTTCTTTTTTTAGTTTTGTATAAAACTTTTGAAATAAATAAACAAAATTATAAATATATACCGTGCTTTTCACACCCGTGTTTCAGAAGTAAAACGATAAAACATGACGAGCTATAAAGTAACATTTAATTACAAAATTTCAAATAGTTTACGTTTAGTATGTTGTGTAAAATCATGAATAATGTGTGCCCAGGAATACATGATCAACTTGGTGTTAATTCAAGATTTGGGAGGGAGGATCGTTTTATGTGTATTCAATCATGCTTCTCTATCTTCCTGCTTATCACATAAGGTCTTAAGAATATCATGACAGCTTCAGTGGTGAACAACGTACACTAACAAGGTGTTAAACTAAGCACAAGTGGTAAAGAACGTTTTAAAGAGACAAGTGGAAATAAAACCAGATAATCGCCATCAACGAATTGTCTTTAGTTGTTGTGAACACAACATTTCCAGATTTATCAAATCTGGTAGAATAGAATACCTTTACACTTACTTACAATCAACCAGATTGTATGTACATTTTATTCTCATAATTAAATAAAAAAAATAACTTAATAAGTGGATTATTAGTTTGTTTGAATTTCATGCAAACTGACACGAAGACTATCTGCGCTAGCCGTCCTTAACTTAACAGTGTAAGACGAAAAGGAAGGCAGCTAATTATGACCACCCACCGTCATATTATGACGCCCCCACGGATGAAAATACGAACATATTTGGTGAGACGGGGATTTGAATCCGCGACCCTCAGATTTCTATACGTGAAAGGTCGCAGATGTGGTGAGAATAGAAATGAAGACGTTTAGCAACTAACTTTAAATTTTGAATAAAGGCTGGTATATGTTAATATTATATTAATATACCGTCACACAAAACATGCTCGCTCTTTCAGCTGTGGGGGCGTTATAATGTGACAGTAAATCCCAGTATTCGTTTGTAAAAAAAGTAGCCCAAAAGTTGGCGGTGGGTGGTGATAACTAGCTGCCTTCCCTATAGTTTTACACTGCATAATTATGAACGACTAGAGCAGATAGCCCACGTGCAGCTTTGCGCGAAATTCCAAAACAAAACAAACCAATATAAATATACAAAATGGCTTTCGTTCTAAAGACGAAATTAATAAATGTATATTGTATTGGGAAATGCTGATAAAAGTATGTGTTTTTAATATAACTTTAGTTACAGAGGTGATACACCAAAAACCATTCTAGACACTAGATGTTGTTTTGTTTGGTCACATATCAAAATATTTCTTTAGGTGCGTCACTAAACAAATGCGAAGAAATATTTTCAATCATTTGCTGATAATGATGTTGAAATTATAATAACTAAGCTATAGCCAACTATAACCATAAGTAATGTCAAGTTTATCTGTGTTTGTTTGTTTTTTTCATTTATGGTAATGCAATAATTATCTGGTGTTTTTTTAACAGGATGGTTCCGGCTCACATGACGGTAATAGCACTAGCTATGTTGCTTCCACTGTTAGGTTCTGGACCTGTATGGCATGAGACAGTGGACCCTATAGTAACCAAGTGTCAGAAGTCATGGTGGGCCAATCTGTTGTTTATTAACAACATTGTTCTCTCGGCTAAAGACAGAGTATGTATTGGTGATTTCACGGCTCAGGGGTCGTGGATATTTAGGTGAAAAAAAAAAATTTTATTATATATTAAAGTGCGGTGAATTCCATGGAGTTTTGTTTAAAATTGCCACATTTAAAAAACAATAATTTGCTCAGTATGACATGTAATAGAACACTGGTAAAATGTGACAGTTTGATTGAAAATACTTGTTTGAACTTTCTGAAAATTTCTTGTAATTAACCGGCAGTATCAATTTAAAACGTTATCAGCCAACATCATAATAATCAAACTTAATATATGATGGAACAAATAAAAATTTAATTTTTTCTCAAGCAGATACGAACTAGTGTTTACAAGCTGTTTAATGAAAGACTTGTTTTTGATTTCAGTGTTTATTCTTTCCATGAACAGTGTTTAGAACACTCCTGGTACGTGGCTTGCGAACTACAACTCTTCGTCGTGTCAATGGCAGTAGTGTACCTAATGCAAAGGTAAGCTGTTATGACAAAATGATTTCGGGAAATCACAATGGAGAATCTGCGGTATAAATCACAAATTTTATATTAGAACAGATTGATTACGTCATTTGTAACGATTGATCTTGACAAGTTAAAACGTTTTTGTTTTTCCATTGTATTCCATTGTTAACCATTGGTTGTGTTTGTTTGAAGTTAACACAAAGTTACAGAATGAGCTATGTATGCTCTACCTACCACCATGGGTATCGGAACCCGGATTTTGGCGTTATAAGTCCGCAGGCATACCGCTGTGTTACTGGGAGACCAAACCATTTGTATTTCAAAATAATCAAACCAATGGTATTCCAAAACAAACATGTGAAGTGGATAAAGTCGTTTGAACATTGTGCACATTACAAAATAACTGGTTTTTGAAACAATAGCTAGATATAAAGAAATTTGATATTTACTTAGGTTTAAGTTTGAATTGTGAATATTCGTACATAACTTGTAACGAATATATGCACGTGTTCTTTTTTTCAAATGTAAAAACGTAAAGTTAAACCCATATCATGTTTTACAATTCATTTTTGATTATTTCTATAGTTATACCTAAACTTGTTGGTGTTGATGGAATGGACCAATCAGAGAACGAGGTTATTTTTTCTTCCATTATAAACAATAACTTTCCAGTAACACTCAGTGGTGTTTATTTCTAGAATGTTAATAACTGCATAAAGTCAAAATTCGTACAGTTTTTATTTTAGCTAGTTAAGATTTTAGTTTTCAAAGTCAAATACGTGTACATTTACTACAGAAGTACTTAGTTAAACTGACTACATTAGAACTTCCACCTAATATTTAGTCAGACCATCCTTCTTTGCGAAGCATAGACTCAAAAAGATGTCAGAAGCCGCTGTATTTATTTTTAGTTGGTTCTTTAAAGAGGCTGTCATATATTTCACAGAATTAGAGTTCAGTTTAGTTTGAATGGCTGTAAATGTTATGCTAGCAAACTTATGGAGCTAGTAGCCCTTTATGACAGTTGATACCTGCCACGTAACGATAAGATAATCATTGAAATAATTACCACATTAGTGCACGACGTGTTGTTACCTCACGACCCTGAAGCTAGGTCTCATGATAGGCTTTTTCTGTGACAGGGGAAAAACATAGCAGTTGGAAATGTTATTTATTTGTTACAGAAGGAAAGTCTCGGGTTGAAACTAAAAATGAGAAAGTACCACGTGAAAAGTCTCAAAGAAGCCACTTGAAGAGAGATCCCTGAAATTGTACAAAAATAAGACTGCATATCTAACATTTGTATGGCTCAAATAATTACCTGACGTCGTCAGTTTATTTGTATGTAGAAATAAAAGGGGTTAAGTGACCTAACGTTTTAGAGAGGCATCTCATTAAAGTAGCTAGCTAGGGCATTTCATAAAATGTTAACATACCCGTCTGTTTCATGGTGACACATTTCTTGATTTGTTAAACATAAACTTAAGGTTCTGTTTTAACAACTAATGGTATCTAAAACTTAAGGTTCTGTTTTAACAACTTATGGTATCTAAAATTTTAGGTTCTGTTTTAACAACTAATGGTATCTAAAATTTAAGGTTCTGTTTTAACAACTAATGGTATCTAAAACTTAAGGTTATATTTTAACAACTAATGGTATCTAAAACTTAAGGTTCTGTTTCAACAACTAATGGTATCTAAAACTTAAAGTTCTGTTAAAACAACTAATGGTATCTAAAATTTAAGGTTCTGTGTTAACAACTAATGGTATCTAAAATTTAAGGTTCTGTTTTAACAACTAATAGTATCTAAAACTTAAGGTTATATTTTAACAACTAATGGTATCTAAAACTTAAGGTTCTGTTTTAACAACTAATGGTATCTAAAACTTAAGGTTCTGTTTCAACAACTAATGGTATCTAAAACTTAAGGTTCTGTTTTAACAACTAATGGTATCTAAAATTTAAGGTTCTGTTTTAACAACTAATGGTATCTAAAACTTAAGGTTATATTTTAACAACTAATGGTATCTAAAACTTAAGGTTCTGTTTCAACAACTAATGGTATCTAAAACTTAAAGTTCTGTTAAAACAACTAATGGTATCTAAAATTTAAGGTTCTGTGTTAACAACTAATGGTATCTAAAATTTAAGGTTCTGTTTTAACAACTAATAGTATCTAAAACTTAAGGTTATATTTTAACAACTAATGGTATCTAAAACTTAAGGTTCTGTTTTAACAACTAATGGTATCTAAAACTTAAGGTTCTGTTTCAACAACTAATGGTATCTAAAACTTAAGGTTCTGTTAAAACAACTAATGGTATCTAAAATTTAAGGTTCTGTGTTAACAACTAATGGTATCTAAAATTTAAGGTTCTGTTTTAACAACTAATAGTATCTAAAACTTAAGGTTATAGTTTAACAACTAATGGTATCTAAAACTTAAGGTTCTGTTTCAACAACTAATGGTATTTAAAACTTAAGGTTCTGTTAAAACAACTAATGGTATCTAAAACTTAAGGTTCTGTTTTAACAACTAATGGTATCTGAAACTTAAGGTTCTGTTTCAACAACTAATGGTATTTAAAACTTAAGGTTCTGTTAAAACAACTAATGGTATCTAAAACTTAAGGTTCTGTTTTAACAACTATTGGTATCTGAAACTTAAGGTTCTGTTTCAACAACTAATGGTATTTAAAACTTAAGGTTCTGTTAAAACAACTAATGGTATCTATAATTATATATATATTTTTGAGAACCGGGGTTGTGTTATTGCAGAAAACCCAAACTCGGAATTCTACTGTCTTGCATGTTGACTATTCTAGCGGTCATAATAACAGGACTGTTGACCTTCTATTATGTCCTCCCACCCACTGTTCTTTTTGCTCAAGCTGACCAAAGGTAGGCAGAAAGAATTGAACAGATCACTGTTTTAAAACGTAAAATGTATACAAAATTAAATAACATTTAAGTGCAGTATATGTACGGTAGCTTTGTACTTGAAAAATATTATTCAGAACTAATGTAAACATTTGACTATATCTAGTTTATTAGAAGTTATTGAAAACATTTTACGAAACAAACAAACATCCAAATAAAATGTTTCATGGATAAGTTATAAAAATAACTACATAACTCAACTATTATTTTAAAAGTTAAACAGTTTTAGTTATAATAAGCTATCAGTTAATAAAGGTAACAGTAAAGCTTAATGATGATTTATATTTAGTATATTTTATTTAAAGGGGAAGCTATACAACTGCTATATAACATCATAGTAAATCTAACGAAATATTTTATTTATGTTTATCTTTTCTCCCGCCAGTTTCAATCTTTTTTTTTTTTTTTTAACCGTAAACGTGGAAAAGCTGACATACAAAACGTAGGTAGCAGATTTGAGGAGCGCGAGATATATCTTTTACATGTTCAATTCCTCCTGTTATTGAATAGATTTAGGTGTCTATCAAATAAAGTCTATCACTTTTCTGTTACCTTCCGCCATTGAAGTGTATATGTAAATTTTGTATTAGTACTAGAAACTTTATTATAATGTTCATACAAATTAACTTCATCCAGTTTAATGAGGAAATTTATTTAAAAATAAAAAAATATGTAAAGTATGTTCATCATGTTTCTTTTTACTTATTCTGATTCTCTTTTGCAGTGAAAGGTTGACTTCTGAGGACCTGACTTACCATAAGCCTTACGCTCATTTAGGTGCCTTCTGCACAGGGCTTGTAATAGGTTACAAAATAGCTAAAAAGTCTATGTTCAACATCAAACCGGTATGTTTAGCTTTATGATCTATCACGCTGTGTCTGTTTGTTTGTTTTTCTCTGTTTGGTATTATATCACTTTTCACTGTAGGGGTAATTTGTTACAAGTTGAGATGTTTGGGTGTAGATCCAATTTTAACATCACATATATTCCTTAACGACCACCTCCCTTTGGTAACTTCCAACTTTTATGGGTACCAATGCAACGTACCAGTGGTATATTAACAAATAACACATTAACTCCGACAATATTACCCTTTAGTTGAATTATACACAATGACGACGTTAGGAAGAGACGAAGGACGGCTAGCAACATTGAAATATTTGTCTGCCTCCCCATGTACATTAAGAGCTACACAGTTCACATAATACCGTGTTGTCAGGAATCAAGTAAATGTAAACAAAAAAAACCCACCTAATGTAGTATCATCCATTCTCTGATTAGTCCCATTAACCTTACAGCCGTAGTATCATCCATTCTCTGATTAGTCCCATAAACCTTACAGCTGTAGTATCATCCATTCTCTGATTAGTCCCATTAATCTTACAGCCAGTGATAGTAAGAATCGTCCACACCTGAAAACTTGTTGTGACCCTGACCTTCCTAGGTCACAAATGACCTAAATCCCTATCCGGAGAGAGACCTTTCGGGTGAACGGTAGGCTTAGACTTACAATGCTAAAATACAGGGTTCAATCCCAAGAGATGCACAGATAGCAGCCAGCCAATTGTGTGATTTTGTGCTATAAACTTATCGTGAGTTATCTTAATTATTTTGTGAATCAAAAATAAAAATTTATAACGTGCTCATCGGGCTATCTGCTGAGCCCACCTAGAGAAATCGAACCCCATATTTTAGCGTTGTAAATCCGTAGACATACCTCTGTACTAGCGGCGGTCGAAAATTTATAACAATATTCTGCAGGATAAAATAAAGCAACTTTAGGATTTTATAAAATATCTTCCACAACCTTCCTCTCTTTCTTGTAAAGTAGTCTGCCACCCCTTCAATTTACAGAATTGTGGAGCCGGTACTGATTATAGTGGAAGATCAAACTAACTAACCATAGTTTTTATCTTCAACACTTCGGGTGGGGAAGAATATGAAAATATCTGCAGTGGGTAAAACTGGTTCTTACTTAAAGTATTATTTTACATTGTTTAACTTCTGTGTCTTTAAATCCACGTGCTAACTGCTTCTTTACTTTTGACAATACTGATTAAAGCCTCTAAAAACTGTAGTAGTGACTGCTTAGGGGTTTGACTAGATAGATTAAAGCTACAGGCTTCTTATGTCTCCAAAGTGTCCTTATTGTCATTCACGAAAAGTATCCACAACTACAAAAAAAAAAAAAAAAAAAGACACGCCTGGGTCCATATTTTGCTTGCTGTGAGTTGGGAAAATGATTTTAGTTTTAAAATGAATGATACAAAAAGGCATGCAGGGCTTTACAGTAAAATAATTGCGATGTTTTGTTAAGTGTTAATAGGCTAGTATTTACTGTTTAGTTTTATATTTTAAAAGTGTTTATAAGATTGAATAGGAATAGAAGAGTGTGTCTGTTTGTTTATAAAGTTTGACTCAAGTATACCAGAGGCAACCCAAACTTTAAATACTAACTCTATAGAAACTTCTATAGAAATCAAAAAGTATACCAGAGGCAACCCAAAATTTCCCTAACACCTACTTCCCTATACCCTCAAAGTCTTGCCTTACGGTGCATAAAACGTCTCCTTTGTTTTTCAATGAATCCCTGACCTTTTAATGTCCTCTGAAGATACCGACTCTTACCATTTAGATATTTAAAACATTTATTCGTAAATTAATAGCAGTTATAAGGAGAGTTGAAACACACCAGTAAGTCATGTAAGTAGACTAATTGGGAGAGTTGAAACACACCAGTAAGTCATGTAAGTAGACTAATTGGGAGAGTTGAAACACACCAGTAAGTCATGTAAGTAGACTAATTGGGAGAGTTGAAACACACCAGTAAGTCATGTAAGTAGACTAATTGGGAGAGTTGAAACACACCAGTAAGTCATGTAAGTAGACTAATTGGGAGAGTTGAAACACACCAGTAAGTCATGTAAGTAGACTAATTGGGAGAGTTGAAACACACCAGTAAGTCATGTAAGTAGACTAATTGGGAGAGTTGAAACACACCAGTAAGTCATGTAAGTAGACTAATTGGGAGAGTTGAAACACACCAGTAAGTCATGTAAGTAGACTAATTGCAAAGGTTTCGGGCAATACACTTTCAAAACTGAATACACTACATGTTCAAAATTTATAAAAAATCATATATTAATAAGAGAACTAAAACAGTACACAAAATATGATGTTTTATATACTAAAAACTTATCATATTAACCGAAAAACTGCCAAATGTCGTGAAAAGAAATACTAACTCTATAGAAACTTCTATAGAAATCACAAAGAGCTCATGTGGTCGCTAAAATTGACAGTGTTCGTGTTGAGAGAGTCAAAAATTATAAACTTATGTCATGATGTAAGCAGCGTATATCATGACGACGTATAACCAGCCCCTTCTGAACCATGATGCAGTTTTACACATGACGACGTGTAACCAGCCCCTTCTGAACCATGATGCAGTTTTACACATGACGACGTGTAACCAGCCCCCTTCTGAACCATGATGCAGTTTTTACACATGACGACGTATAACCAGCCCCCTTCTGAACCATGATGCAGTTTTTACACATGACGACGTATAACCAGCCCCCTTCTGAATCATGATGCAGTTTTACACATGACGACGTATAACCAGCCCCTTCTGAACCATGATGCAGTTTTACACATGACGACGTATAACAAGCCCCTTCTGAACCATGATGCAGTTTTACACATGACGACGTATAACCAGCCCCTTCTGAACCATGATGCAGTTTTACACATGACGACGTATAACAAGCCCCTTCTGAACCATGATGCAGTTTTACACATGACGACGTATAACCAGCCCCTTCTGAACCATTATGCAGTTTTACACATGACGACGTATAACCAGCCCCTTCTGAACCATGATGCAGTTTTACACATGACGACGTATAACCAGCCCCTTCTGAACCATGATACAGTTTTACACATGACGACGTATAATCAGCCCCTTCTGAACCATGATGCAGCTTTTACATATGACGACGTATAACCAGCCCCATTCTGAACCATGATGCAGTTTTTACACATGACGACGTATAACCAGCCCCCTTCTGAACCATGATGCAGTTTTTACACATGACGACGAATAACCAGCCCCTTCTGAATCATGATGCAGTTTTACACATGACGACGTATAACCAGCCCCTTCTAAACCATGATACAGTTTTACACATGACGACGTATAACCAGCCCCTTCTGAACCATGATACAGTTTTACACATGACGACGTATAACCAGCCCCTTCTGAACCATGATACAGTTTTACACATGACGACGTATAACCAGCCCCTTCTGAACCATGATGCAGTTTTACACATGACGACGAATAACCAGCCCCTTCTGAATCATGATGCAGTTTTACACATGACGACGTATAACCAGCCCCTTCTAAACCATGATACAGTTTTTACACATGACGACGTATAACCAGCCCCTTCTGAACCATGATACAGTTTTTACACATGACGACGTATAACCAGCCCCCTTCTGAACCATGATACAGTTTTTACACATGACGACGTATAACCAGCCCCCTTCTGAACCATGATACAGTTTTTACACATGACGACGTATAACCAGCCCCCTTCTGAACCATTATGCAATTTGTACACACATAGAATAATATTTCTGAAACCAAGGAAGTAACTTTTATCTTTGAATGGTTACGTGCTACCGTACTGGCCAAAATGTTAGAAACATGCTAGGTTACAAAGTAGTTTAATATGAATTTTGCGCAAAGCTACGCATCGTGCTATCTGTATTAGCCGTTCCTAATTTAGCAGTGAAAGACTAGAGGGAAGACAGCTAGTCATCACAACTCACCGCCAATTCTTGGGCTACTCGTTTACCAATGAATAGTGGGATTGACTCTCACATTACAATGCCCTTCCGGCTGAAAGGTTACAAATTAAGCTATAGGAAAGGTAAAAACACGTTCAACAATTAACTAAAGGATGCCGGAAAACTTAAGAAATATATTCATGAAATACATTTTTCATATTAATTAATTAAATCAAGTCCTTCAATACAAATTAAGAAGTAAAGATTTTCAGTACATAATTTTTTCAAGGAGTGTGTGTGTGTGTATTTTTCTTATAAAAAAGCCACATCGGGATATTTGCTGTGTCAACCGAGGAGAATTAAACCCCTGAATTTAGTATTGTTAATTCGCAGACTTATTTTTTGTTGAAGAAACAAACACACCAAGAAATGTTTGGTGCACCCTCCTTGGGATGTATTGTGCTTTGTTATTATAATTGTTGTTCCCCCGGTGGTACAACGATAAGTCTGTGGGTTTTCAATGTCAAAATCAGGGGTCTAATTCCCCTCAGTTGACACAGTGTTGCTTTGCTACTAAGTACACATATTATTATATTCTGGGTGATCACCTTGAAAATAAGAAACGTTTGACGAAATGTAACTTGATATTCATCTGTTAATTGTCATGTTTTTTCTACAAAGCGTTAATTCAAAACGATGTAAATTTCAAAAGATAACTCGAATCAGGATTCGCTGCTGGAATCCCAGCAAACACAAATTTTCATCTTATTAATTTTGTTTATTTTGTAAAATATTTTAAGAGTAAGAAATATTCCAAATTCATTGACAAATATGTGTGTTTATATATATATATATATATAGTAGTTTTTCAGTAAACCCTTTCAGCCTTGGGAGCATTATACTGTGATGGTCAAGCCCACTATTCGTTGGTAAAAGGGTAGCTCAATGATTAGCAGTTGGTAGTGAGGATTAGCTGTCTTCCATCTAGATTAGTAGTTGGTAGTGAGGACTAGCTGTCTTCCATCTAGTATTTCACTAATAAATTAGGGACGCCTGGTGCAGACAGCCCTCATGTAGTTTGGCGCGACAATCATAACAAACAAAGAAACCTTTAAGAAAATCCTGGTTTTCAAGGTTCTTGAATTTTATATTAATTAGGCTTGTATATTATTTTTTTCATTAGTGAAAGAACTGCCCATTGGACTGCCAACATAATTTATATTCGGAAATTTTGAATACAATTGTGTTCAGATTTCCTATGTTTTCAACATACTTTAGTATTTGATGTATAATTTTCGAACAATTACAATTTACAACAACGTCGTATTAATAATTTACTTTATTTAATTAATTTTATATTTTAGTATATACAATTAATCCTATGGCTGCTAGCTACAGGATGTAACCTTTCCCTGGTTCTGGGAATTCATCCATGGAACAAAGGTAACGAAACTATTGAAACAGCGGATTCAGCCATTTATGCCGCAACTCACAGGACCCTGTGGGCCTTTGGAGTCGGTTGGATGGTGTTTGCTTGCATTACCGGAAATGGAGGTAAGTTTAAAAATCAGATGAGTAAAAATTGAAGGCTAGAGTAAAAACGGTTGAAGAAAACGTATAAGATTAAGGATGAGACATGTAAGACTTGGAAATATAAGGTTCAGTACTTAAACGATAAAGAATAAGGCTGTAAATTTATAATTAGTAAGATGTAACACCGGAAAAGAAACTGTGAAGGATGACTTAAGTTCTAAAAGCTAGAAAATAACTGAGATACATAACATACAAGAGCTAGATAGATAAAGTTAAATTGTAAGAAATGAAACTGAACCTATAATTTATGGAATAGTAATTTATAAGACTGGTATGTATCACGTGCTAAAAATAATAATTTACAAAGGAATTCTGTACAATTCGGAAAGCCTTAGCGAACATTCAGAACCAAATACTTGTCAACACATACTTGAAACCACGCTGTTCGACGAACCTGTAATCGCTCAAATAAAGACAACAGCTGTTACATTCAGTGTTAGGCTTCACTAGAATAGTGAGGCCAATAAAAACAGACCGTAATGAAAACCCGGATATTCCTAGTTTATGGTAATAAAACTAAATCGTAAAGATTTGTTTATCAGATACAACCTCAGCTCACAAGTTATTAATTTATCTTTACAATAGTTCTAACTCTCTATGGGTTTATCTTTGTCAACAACGAGTGTCGGTGTTTCGTCCTGGCTTTTCAAAATGTTGTATTTACTTAACCTGGTGAATGAAAGGAACACCACAGTGTTTTGTTTTAAAATAAATATTTAGAGTTTTTATAAAATCTGAAATAATAAATGTGTTTAATTTTTAATGAATTTTTGTTCTCATTCCACATTGTTACGTGAGAAAATTATTCACAAACTTGTTTTCAAAACGTAAACATTTATTTAGTTTCTCATCTGTAGACTTATTATCTGGTCCATAAATTGTGATTTTTTATATGCAAGTTTCCTTTTTGTTTCCTTAGTTCTTAACTACCATTGTTTCTGTGTTTTGTAGGCATCATCAACAGGATTCTATGTTGGAGAGGTTGGATACCGTTAAGTCGGTTAACCTTTCTTACCTACCTTCTACACCCTTTGGTCCAGATGACCTTAGTTGCTAGTGTTAAAGAACGGCTTCAGGCGGACCAGTATATTGCAGTAAGTTTTATAAAAATTATTTTATTCAAAATGAAAAATATGAAAAAAGTATTTGACATAAACGTGCATACTTATGAGAAGCAGTTTATTAATAACAGCACCTCTCGTCGATGTATTAACTTTTTATGTGTTATTTATTCTCAATTAAATACGTAAATGTAATTTCAAAGTAGGCAAATTCGTTTTGTTGTAATGAACAGAATGTCATTTTACAAGTTTGTAAAACCTGCTACTGAAAGTTCCTGAAGTAGCAAAGTCAATGTATAAGACACATTCCTGCTGCTTAGGATCATTTTAAAATACTGTATTTCAACATGTTATGGTATGAACATCTTTTACAAGCGAGAAAATTGTGATAACTGCACTCGTCATAAGACATTACTGTTAAAACTATTACAGTTTTAAACACTAAGTTATTTGTCTAGTTTATTAGTATTTTCAATCATTTAAATAGTATATAATAATAACATTCCAGCTACATCATATTCGCCATATCCATTACTGACAACATGACTCGTTCAATCCGACTGAGATACAACAAACACTATTGCTATTCTTGTAAGATTGGCTTATGTAATATTTGCTGTGTCTTAGCAGGCCTGATGAGCTCTGGATTAAGAAAACGTGTCATCGGCGACTTATACGATGTATAAAGTGAGGTTGGAATACAATTATTATACACGGTCAAATAAAAACGTAGTATTTAAAAATATATTAGGCTTAATAATTTTATTTTTAAAATATATTAGGCTTAATACTAATATCTTACGACAAGTATAATATATTTAAACATTGATACACTTGAAATTCCTTTGCAAGATCCTGAAACTTAATTTTTTATATGATATTGAATAATGAATTTGTTTTTATTTCAATAACTTTAAACACAAAAATTAAGAGAAAAACAAGCTTGGTTTTGTTTTATTTTTCGTTTCGTGCAGTGATACACGAGGACTACTTTCTGCGTATTTTCACTTTTTACATTTAGAAAAATTATATGAAACATTTTTCTTACACTGAAACTTAAGTGAATTTGAATTCCAGGATATCTGTGTTTACCACGCAAGCTTCAGTAAACATATGTATTTAATATTTCAAAATTCTAATAAATTATTATAATATAGTTGCAAATCATTCTTACACTTAACCTCTTCATCATTTTGTTTTGTTTAGCTTTACTTGTTTAGCGGATTACTGTTAATATCGTTTTCAATGGCGTCATTCGTCTCTCTGTTCCTGGACATGCCCCTACGACAGTTGGAAAACCTTTTCATCGACAAAATAATGAAAGGATTTGACTCCAGATATGACATCGAAGGGAGGGCGGAGCTAGGAAAAGTAAAAGATAAAAACTACTTTAGAACAGATATTCAAGACAAACATATCAGAAAACGAGTTTTAGATAACAAAACATTTTGTGAGAGTTTTGATGGCAAAACGTTTGTTTGCCACTTATGAATGTTTCTGTTTAATCGTATGTGGATGATCACATATCTTTATATTTTGTAGTTGTACCTACAACGTATGTGAATGAGATATCAAAACAACTTTTTCGAAAAGATTATTTCTAATTGTTATGTTGGCGATTTTATGACATGTTCATAAGGAAGTGTTTAAATTAAAGCGCTTTTGAAAATAAATTTTGCAGTTTTCTGTTTTATTTCCTTGTTTGTAATCAACAGAAGTATTTTAAAAGGCTTAAACATCATTCTTAGACCTAGAGTTACCTACACTATAGATTTATCAGTACATTTAAAAATATATATTTATGAACCAAACTGTAATTAATTCAACACATCATTGTTGTCCTCTATTGTTTATTGCACAGGAAAATCCAGTTATTTTAGCCACTTCTTTTCTTCTGAGCGTTGCAATATTCAAAAACTTACTAAAGTTACTCAAAATGGTATATGTAGACCCCATCTGTTATGAATAGTACACAAAAGAAAGTTAATTCGAGAATTAAAAGACAGTGAAATATAAAATATAATTTTTAAAGTATGGGTTTCTTTTATGATATAGCAATACATACGCAGTGGATAGTTCATCTCTGAAGCAATACCCGACGTTCATGTGACTATATTTTCTATTGTTGTCTAATTGGCTTTAATTCTTTTTACTGCTCAACGCTGAGTAATTTTGTGTGTGGTTTTTGAATATAATTAAAAACCCTTTGACGACCGTTAGGTGTTTCTGTCTGTCCCCTTCTTTTCCACTAGCGCTGTTCATAATCCTTTTAAATAAGATGATTGATAAGTGAAGCTGAGGCTTTTTTAAGAATGACATTACGTATGCCATTTTCTCCTGGGGCAGTGTTTTGATAGATGATAGACAGCCTGATTTCGGCGTATGTAGGCCCGGCATGGACAAGAGTGCGACTCGTAATCTGAGGGTCGTGGGTTCGTATCCCCGTCGCGCCAAACATGCTCGTCTTTCAGCCGTGGGGGCTTTATAATGTTACGGTCAATCCCACTATTCGTTGGTAAAAGAGTAGCCCAAGAGTTGGCGGTGGGTGGTGATGACTAGCTGCCTTTCCTCTAGTCTTACACTGCTAAATTAGGAACAGCTAGCACAGATAGCCCTCGAGTAGCTTTGTGCGAAATTCAAAAAACAAACAAACAATTAATCGGCGTGTGTAATTGGATTAATGAGTCGCTGGATATTCATTGTTTTCACATGGGAAGTCGATACTAAATAAGTTTGCATTAATTTTATAAAGTTTTGAATTGCGCAAAAATAATTGTTATCAAAGAGTGGTGAGTTCGAAGTGGTGAACACCTATCTGTAGTATTCGGCTAGTAAATTAGCTTTTTCGAGGCCGGGTGTTACTGTATTGTTGTCTACTTTTAATTTGGGAATATTGTTGCTTGAGTTATCATTGCACATGTTTTGAATTTTCTCCAGAATGTTGCAGAGTCTTTGTGTGAATTATCTAGTGATGCACATAGCTCAGACCAGTTGCGTTCTTTTTGTTCATTGATGTGGTGCCTGATGAGGTTGTTTACCTGATTAATTCTGGTTTTAATGGTGGGGTCGCGAGAAATAGTGAATTGGCATCTGAGTTTGCGTCTTTTAATAATTAGTGAATGGACTGTTTTGATGAGTTTGGAAGATTGTGGAGGTTACGTTTGGGAACTATTGTGTCTATTGCATTTGTTATCGTGTTGACTATGCTGGATAAGTAATCATCTATGGACTTGGGGTTGTTGGCATGCGTTGCTATCTCTGGTAAATTATCATCGATAGTTTTCCAAAAGGCGTCCCAGTCACTGGTAGAAAATTAGAAAATTCTAGGCGGGTTGATCATGGCTTGGGGGCAGGTACTGCGGATGAATATGGATATATGGTTGTGATCGCCACCTGTGTTATTATGCACTCTGAAATTTTGTATTGAGGGGATTGAATCGATGTATATAAAGCAAGGTCTAGGATGTCCTGACTCCCATTATAGTGTGTATGGGTTGGGATTTTCTTGTGGCCTAGAATAAGATTATGCTGGGAGATAAAGTCAATGATATTATAGCCGTTATTGTTGTTAATTCTACAGTTGAAATTGTGGTGTTTGGAATGAAATTCAGTTATTATAAATGTATATATATTACATCTGATATGGTTGAACGGGAAATATAAATTACGATAATTGCAGTTTTTATTGTAATTGGTTGTTCTATCATTGGTAAGATACGCTAGTCAGTTAAGTTAAAGTTAGTATCTGCGAATGATACTGCCAATGGGACCGTACCAGATACTCTTTTGAAATTGTTTATTTTCACTGAAAACAGAAACAAAATCAGAACTACAAGGAAAACAAACAATAATACAAATGAACTGGAAGGACTAATCCAGTGTACAAAGTATACAATGAAATATATACAAATGTACAATATGTAACAAAAGTACTAGGCCAGGAGTAAAGAAAATGAGTAAAACATACTTTGTGTGATTTACAAAAAAAGGAATACACGCAAAGAACAAGAAAGTAATATAAAACAAGAAGTAACCACACTGGGAAAAAATAAAAAACAGGTGAAGATACAAAGAGGATACACTTAGATCAGTTTGAAATGAGACAAAAGTAAATGCAATACATTGACTAAAAATCATACAGAAAACGGAATCATAACTTTAGTGTATGTATTCACCCTGAATACTAAATAAGGGATTGTGAGCAGGTGTCCACAGTAGCCAAATGTACAAAGTCAGCATCCAACCGTACAAGAAGACGATATTTGACCTGATGTACACTGTGGTAAAAAATGTCACGACAGTGTTCAAAAACTGCCCTATTCCAGTTGAACCACAGGCAATACTTAAAAAGTGTTATTCAATAACAAAAGGAATCTTAAACTCGAGTTACCAGAACGGGAAAGCGGAATAAAATGGTAGTAGGGACAATATAAGGGACATGGAACAATTTAGCAGCAAAAGACAATGCCCTACACGACATAGGACACAGAACGAAAAAGGTGTACAACCAACTCTATACATACCAGACATAATGGACGTGCCTCCATCCGACTCATCTAACGGAGATACAGAGTTTCTCGGACAGATAACATTCGATGTGCAATGAGCCAACACAAATGTTTCAAATCACGTTCAAAATCCGGGTTGCTAGTACGTTACCTTATGTCCCATGTGTGATTGCCAGAAAAATATACAAGTGAAACAAAAGTATAAGTTAAACAAGAGTACAAAAGTATAATTACAAGTTAAACAAGAGTACAAAAGTATAATTACAAGTTAAACAAAGCAAAGAAAAATGTACAAAAGTTAAACAGAAATTACAAGAGTGAAAAAATTACAAGTTAAAAAGCAAAGAATAAAATATATACAAGTTAAACAAAACAAAACTTACAATATTTAAAAAGAACAAAACAAAGATAAACGCTAAACAAAAAAATGAAAAAGTTAAACAAAACATAAAGAACACTAAAAGCGAGGTCAGAGACAGGGTGGTTCAGAATCCAATCTCCACCCAACCCCCCACCAACGCACAAAGAGGCGAGACGTCCGGCCGCCATAGATGATAAAATATCCCCGGACCCAGACGCTGATAGTCCACTTGAAGTAGGAGTAACAGCCTATATCTGGCCCTTCCCAATATAGAAAAGTACGACACCGGTGCTCGCTCTTAAACCAACTTGTTTCGAGCAAGCCAGATGACGTACTTAAAGATAGTTAGAGAATATTGAAAGGAAAAGGCCAGGTGGCTGGGAACATGATACAGGTCAGTCTCCGCTGGGAGAGAAAAAACACGAGTTTAACAACAACAACAACATTACCTAAAGCGTTCTTGATAAAAACTGCAGAGGTTAAACACATTTTACCACCATCAAAAAATGTTTCTTAAGGAACTCAATCGATTCGTTAGCGATTTGTTCGTGAAGGGCTTCATAAACGTCATTAGCAATTTTCTCAAGAGGAAGCATTGGAACAATGGATGATTTTAGAGCATTTTAACGGTTTATGACAATGTATTGCAGTGCAACACACAAACAGGATAACTGAATAATTTCAAGAGGAAAAGGAAACTCAACAGCTAAAAATACTATAACATAAAATTAGGGCTAGAGCAGTAATGAAAACATAGGTAAAACTTACACTCTGGATATCTGAAACTAAGCCTAACATGACGATAACCTACCACTCAAAATATCAAAATCGTTCAGCTCACTGAGAGACGAAAATGTGTTTTACCAGCTTTTGTTTTGTGTTTAGTGTGAGACAGCGATGTTTCAAAAGTCATATGAATAGTCCTTGTTTTCATATTAGGTTTAATAAACCAATAATAAATAATGTATGTATTTATACAGCACGTGGATAAGGACGTTCAACTATCTGGGATCCCCACTTTTTCCAGTATTATGGGTGAAATATTATGCATAGTTATAAATTGCACTTGCTTTTAGGTAACTAAAAAGACGGCAAATTAACTAACTGCTAACAAAAAAAGTATTCATTACAAATGTTTCCACATATAATTTAGGTTTATTGAAGCCTTGTAAAGACAGTTTACTTCTAATACACTATTTAATCAAGAGAACTAATTGTTGGACATTAAACAAAAGAAGGATGGCTTCTTCAGTACGTAACATGGAAAGACTGTATCCGTTGATTCATATTATCGATAGGGACAGATTTGTTTCAGGTAAAACATTTGTAGGTAGAGGGCAAGTTACTGTTTAAATTTTCTTAGGCTATAAACATGTTTAACTTTCACTAACAAGTACGTCATAGTTTACTTAGAAAGTTTACGAGAGCAGACGTGTTTAATATTTGTGCGATAGTAAGAAAATTAGCTTAGCGTACTCTCCCTCAATTCTATCTTGACCTACATTCCTAGGGTGTACGTATTCACCCGCGGGAACGTTTAACAGTTACTCAGGCTCATGCACCTGATACTTTTGAATCATAAGTCTGAAAATAACTTCAGATCAGACTATGAGAAGAAGAAAGAAAAATACTAGATCTACATGTTAACAATTGCCGACTTCAGATCAGTTTAATTTACTTCAAGAAGCCGTAGAATGTTGTTCATTCAGTGAACCTGAATCAGACAACACCCAGATTTCAACTGACGACAGTGTTAATACGACATGCAACTCTCCTAAGGACCGACACCGAGACAACTGAACTTACCGACCAACCGAACAAGTCAAACCTTGTCCCCTTCCAAGACTTCTACGGATCCTGCACCTTCCATTACTCAACAATCCCTCCCCAAGATGCCACCAGCACTCATTGTCGAGGGCATTCCAGCCACCGCCAGGATCCCTGAAATCGCTAAGAAACTCAAAAACTTATTACCACGAGTAGCATTCAACCACCTCAGGCGACTCCCCAGAGGGGGAGTTGTTATCAACTCATGGATACTCAACACCTGGCCAAGTACTGCCTTTAAGGGCGCAACATTTCAGTTCGTGTTGCAGGTAACCAACTTCCTGGTAAAGAACTTGTAATCCTAGGTGTCCCCTTCGATATTACTATGGACGAAGTCAAGAAAGAGCTCGCGGCGCAGGACATTTATACTAACAAAATTGACCGTATCAAGTTTCCCAAAACTGGCCTACCTACTCCACTGGTGAAAATTAGTACCCACAACGTTAAGGATGCGGAAAAAATATTCACATCACCAGGTTGAAGAAGTCAGGTATTCAGCCCCCAGATTCATCCAGTGCTTTAAATGCCAACGCTTTGAGCACACTGCGATAGTATGTAGATCATCCGTTCGGTGTGTTTGATGTAGCGGCCCCCATCAAGTTTCAGTGTGCCCCAATGCAAGAGATGTCACCCGTTGTGCTAATTGCAAGGAGCCCCATGCCTCTTCCAACCGAGGCTGCTCCAAGTTTCAGGCAGCCCTTCAAGCACAGCAGACAACTTCACTAAATACGGAAACAGCCAACACAACCAAGAAAACTTTTCAGTTCGCTACACCTCTGATCTCTCAACCTACCAAAAAGCAGCACTCGGGTAATGTCCCATTTCCATCCAGTCTACCTAACTCCACAACCCAGAAATCGTATGCAGCCGCTACAAACCCTCTTGCTCCACTTCAAGACAAGTATGCTTTTACACAGAACCAAATATTAACCTCAGTAGTGATAATTCTTGCCAACGTCCTTACCGAGCTCACCAAAGCCAGCATTGAAGAAAACCACGTAGCTAATTTGGTATGCAAAAGCACCAATTATCACCTTCAGGCTGAGTCAGCTCTGAATCCTGTATGGCTGGGCAGAACCCTAGCACTGAAAAACTGGAGTGAGACCGAGCTGAAAGATCCATCCTTGACGACATGTAAGTACTGTTTTACATTGGTACAGATTACTTATATTAACATTAGAGGAGGTTAATACTAAAAAAAATATGAACTGTTCCAACTGCTTAAATCAACAAACACTGATATACTATTCCTAAATGAAACTTTACTGAAAGAAAATACTACGTTTAACATCCCAGGCTACAACATGAAACATATACCACACGGCCAAGTCCGGCGTGGCATTGCAGTGCTTTACCATAATTCCTTGGTTATCTCATTTCCTAAACTTACGTACACGACTGATAATGAGATTATTATTCTACAAGTATTCACCACGTCTACCGCTATCACTTTAGCTGCTATATATGTTTCTCCTCGATCTAAACGTGATTTAAACATTCTACAAAACATATACAACTCATTTCCTAACACGAATATCATAGGTGACCTTAACAGCAAACACACTGATTTCAATTGCCGAATTACAAATCGTAATCGAATTTTACTACATAAGTTCATAGAGAATAATAATCTGATTACGATAAACAATAATCAAGCCACTCACACACAGTGATCGCAGCGAAGACATCCTTGACCTCATAATAGCCCCTATTCGAATGTTTCTGCAACTACTCAACTTTTAGATTCTCCATGACATTGGAAGCGATCACTATCTTATCTACATTGAAGTGTCCCCTAACCTTCTTCTTAAATCAAACACACGACCGCTCATACTAAATTATTCCCGCGCTGATTGGGATAACTTAAATAAGTATATCGAAAACCAATTACCCTAAACACTGACTATGGCCTCCTGTAAACAGGATATAGAAATTTATTCATCACTAATAACCAAAACCATTAATCAAGCGATCCAAAAAAAAAAAAAAAACAATTTGTATACTAAACACTGTACCAAACACAGAACAACATCAAACTATTATTCACAGACGACAGTTAAGGCGAATTTTCATCAGCACTCGCAGCCCAAACATTAAAACCCAGATTAACAACACTAACAATAGGATAAAAACCCTGATTAAATCTCTCCAAGCCCACAACTGGAATGAATACCATTGAAAAATCATATCCAAATCCTGTTCTCTTCTGGAAAAATGTTAAAACCATAATAAAGACATAATCTAGAAACAACTTCCCAGATATCAAGTACAATAATATTTCTGCAACCTCTGACCAAAACAAAGCTAACCTTTTTGCCCAATATTTCACTCACACTTTTGTTACCCCAAACGTCTCACCCTTTGATCAATCACACTATTACCAAGTTAATCAGATTGTTAGTTCGAACCCTACTTATTTCTCCGCCCGATTCCCCATTAATTTAAAACCGAATCAATCAGCCTTCCTCTTATTACACCCGTCCTATAACTCAAACCGAGTTAAGGCTAATCTTTAAGAAAATTAAAAATAAAGCTCCTGGAAGTGATAATTTTAGTAATATAGTTCTTAAACACCTGCGCAACACCAATCTAAACCACCTAGTCACAATTTCTAACCTATCCCTTTCCTCAGGATATTACCTAAAATTCTGAAAACCTGCCATAATTAAAGTCATCCCCAAAAAAGACAAGAACCCATGCAACCCAAACAACTACAGATCGATCAGTCTCCTAAATACCCAAGGAAAACTTATGGAGAAATCAATTACAAATAGAATTGGTTGCTTCCTTGAGACGAATAATCTTATAAGCGAAACCCAGTATTCTGGTAGGAAAAATAGACAACTACTGACAACCTAGCCAGTCTTACCGAATCAGTTTTAAAAGTTTCAACCGTAAACAAACAACTATTGCTACCTTCCTGGACGTCCAAAAAACATTCGATTCAGTCTGGCATGATGGACTACGTTATAAGACTCTAGCTCTCGGCATTCCACAAGTTTTTGTTCACTGGATATCCAACTTCCTTACTAACCATACAGCTAATGTTAAAGTAAATACCTCTATTTTGAACTCGCTCAATCTAAATGCGGGTGTACCCTTACTTCCCAGCATGCTGATGATATCGTTTTTTGGAGCACCTCAAGTAATCCCCATACTGCAGCATACAAGCCACCCTCGACGCTGTATCTCAGTGGTGCAATAGATGACGTGTCGTCTTAAACCCCACGAAATCACAAGCTATCGCTTTTCACAGAAAAGTTAATAAGTACAGGAAAAAAATTAAAAGTATAAAACTTAACCTCAATAACACCGATATCATCTTCACTAAATCTATTACTTTTCTTGGTCTTATCATGACTCAAAACTTATCCTGGACTCAACACTTTCAGAAAATCTGTATCCAAGCAAGCAATAGAATTTTATTTCTCAAACGCATTAGTAGCCCTAACAAAGGCTGCTCCCCCAACATCATCATTACTCTATACAAAGCATTCATTAGACCACTTTTTTGAATATGGCAGTGCAGTTACATGCAACATGACCTATAAACAATATTCAATATCACAAAACTTGCAAAACCGCATCAATAAAATCGCTTACCGCCTTCCTAATTACATTCCTAGATCATGCCTCAACTCCGTAACTCAGCTCTTATCAATTCAGAATAGATTTATTAAACTTGCCTATCGCTACAACACTAAAGCTTTGGACAGAAATCTTCAAACACGCCAATTATTCCAACTCTCAGGCACACCTCAAGCCTGGGCAAAGAACACATCACCATAAAACTGGATTACCAACCACACTGACTCCTATTAACTTTTAACGTTGAATCATACCCCACAGGATGACCCATTTATATGTCATTAATATTTTACATTTCAAGTTGGGCACTTGGTGGGTAGATATTTCGGCGCCTACTCAGTGAAAGTTGTTTTTTCCGGGTACTCCAGGTTCCCCCACATCTTATTTTCTGCCATTGATTTATAGATCCCCGGTACCCTGGTTCTGAAAGGACCTTCTGTCTCCCACCCCTCTCTCTCTGTCTTTCACCATCTTCGTTTTTTATTGTTATCACCCACTCTTCTATATCTTGTTCTTTTCTCTCACTCTTTCCCTTAACCCTTCTATGTTTTGTTCTTTTCTATGACTCTCTCCCTTAACCCTTCTATGTCTTGTTTTTTCTCTCATTCTTTAACCCTTCTGTCTTGTTCTTCTTTTCTCCTTACCTTTTCTATGTCTTGTTTCTTTCTCACTTCACCTTTAACCTTTTCGAGAGCCCGAGTTTTATTCTTTCTCTCCTCCGAGTCTTGTTCCCGAGACCCGAGACTCTTGCCTTTTCTTTTCTCTTCCTCCCAGAGCCTGAGTCTATGATATTCTCCTATCTCATTCTTTCCCGAGATTGATTCTTTCTCTTCTCTGAGACTTCTTCGAGACCCTGAGAGCTGATTTTCCTTTAACTTTACCTGAGAGTTTCGACGTTTCGACCTTCTGAGGTTTTTTCTCTCTTCCTTCCCGAGGTTTTGAGTTCTTTCTGTCACTCTTTCCTTTATCCCTCTGAGACCTTTTGAGACACTCTTCCTTTAACCTTCGAGAGCCTGATTCTTCTTTCACTCTCTTATACTTCTCTTTTCTCTCTCTTTGTTTTTCTTTCTCTCTCTCTCTCTCTTTCCCTCACCTTCTCTACTTATGTCACTGGTTCCTTTGACACGTGTGACCTGCTGCAGCCTTGATCTCCTGCTCCAGTTGTTGCTAATGAAACTCATCCTCAACGTACCAGCCCAACTGTCCTGCTCCTATCTTTCCTATATGATTGGAATATTCTAACATTAACAATTCAAGTTTGTTCACCATGTTTTCTACCTCTCTCGTCAGGTCTCATCTCACCGTTAACGCGTGGGGCTGAAGAGAAACAACAGTTTCTGAGCGCCCTGGTTTGCCTTTGAAGTTTCCCCCAAAGATATTAAAAACCCAAACGACAACCAAATTTGTTTAAAGAAAAATCTTACAAGTTCATTATTCGACGATGATTATCATACATAAATAAGTAAACTGTACAAGGCCTACCATACAATAAATAGGCATAGAGTTTACAAAGCACACTGATAATTGTAACGTATATTACAGCTGGTGAAATGTACAACATAACGATTACTAAACAATGTAAAGCAGGAAAACCGTATATATGTTTTAACCGTTTTAATAAATGCATTTAAAATACAGGATAAAAATTCAACGTTCGAACAAACAGAAAAAAATGTATATTCACACAACATAAAAAATAATAAATATGTTAATAACTGAAGTACAAAGATAAGACAGCTGGAGGAAAAGGAAATCAATTCTATATTCTAAGGAAAATAATTATTAATTATACTTGTCATAAGGTTTCTTATAATTTTAACAGTTCTTTATCAATCTTTGAGGTTTACCAATAAAGTCTAAAGCAGTATTTTGACATTGTTCGTCATACTAACTGACTTCGATGCCTTTCTCCAAACAGTCTGGTGACCTCGGTGTTAGCGAAAGGCATCGAAGTCACTAAGTGTGACGAACAAAATATCAAAATACTGCTTGATGGAAACACTATTCACATAGGCCTGTTGTTACAACAACAGTTGATACTGTGTGAACACCTTTTGATATCCTGACAAAGCATGATTATAATAAATCAGGCCGTGTCTATGGAAAATGTAGTTGGTGCTAATGCACCAGAACCCCTCGTTAGTGGTGTGTTCGGTTTTAACGTTGATAATTTGTGTCAAGTTACCATAACTTTATATATTAGTGTGCAGAAAAGACCAGAAAACATTGCGACAATGGTGGCACTTGGACAGTTATTAATGGTTTAAATACATCACAAACAGTATCATTATTGTTTTCAGTTAATGTTACTGCAATTTATTGTAAATGTCTTCAAGTTCCTCTTCTAATATAAATGTCGCACAATTTTTAAAAGATTTCAGAATGAATATAAATTGTACGTTCCACGCAGCCGAGTGTATAAGGTACACTGCATTCTCATAATAATAATTGCTAGTAAAGTTGTCGCGATTTGAATTACAAAATGACATAAACATGTTTTAAATGGTGCTGTTAACAATAAAACACGACGTGAAAAGAAATACAAATTGAAAGTCTTCTAAAATTACTTATTTTTTTACTAGTAAAGAAATTGTAAGATGACCTACCTCAAACAAACTTTTAGATTTTGTACCAAAAAATCACGATGCATTCGAAGACATTAACAAATCTCTACATAACCACATTCTACTACTACTAACGGTAATACGTAATAAAGTAATAATAATAATAATAAATATTAAGATTCAAAACATATCAATTTCTTTATCAGGGATTTTTTGAACTATAAATATCCAACATAAAACACAAGCCCTAAAGATAATTTAAATGCTGTACAGGTATATTTTGTTTTGAAAATGGGACCATGTACACCCAAGGTTAATTTCTAGTTATAAATTTTGACAATCTGAGACCCTAATCTATGTAGATTTAAAAGGGCCCACACGATAACAGCTTAGATAAGGAACGTGGTTATTCCTTTTTTTTTTACGAAATGAAGCCTAAAGCTTGGGTCAAAATTTAACGTGTTCTCGACTTTGAATAAATGTAATTGTGAACCATGTTGATTGTTTGGATATCACAAGAGAACAATTCTTTCTCTTATTTGGATTATAGGTTTCTCTGATTCGTTTTCAAAACCATGAAACATCTATTGTAGACACACTATCTTGTGTTGTTTATGAATAATGGCGATCTCATAGTAATTTGGATGCAAGTCTAAACGCTAAAAAAATGAAGCACTTTATTGGCATTATAGGTTTTTGACCGCATCAGCAATATAATTTTGCCTCAAATTATGCAACATCAACTTTTAGAGGGAGCAAGAGGAATTTGAAGAGGGCTGTGATAGTTTTCTTACTATGGTTGAGTTATTAAATAAATAAGATCCAGTATTAGAAGTGCTTCTTAAGGAACGGAAATATTAAGAAATCTATTTAAACCTTATCCTCAAAATGATACAATTCAATTAATTATGTCTCAGTATATTGTGAAATGAAACAGACACCATTTTTTAAACAATCGTTCATACTATTTAAAACGTGGCCAAGATGATCAGTTGTAGTTTATAACTATCCATATTACAGTAATCATCAGTGAAGACCGACAGAAATGAAAACATACATGAATATGACTCTCTTTTTTTTTAGTTTCCATAATAGATCTAGCCATAGTGCGAGTTAAATGTAGACACAATTTCTAGAGCTCAGAAAACAGAGGCCTTGACGTATTCAGTATTGAAGAGTTATATGGCAAATTGAATAATGTACTTAAGGTCTTTGACCTATAGAAGAGGGTACTGCGAGCTATTTTGTATTCTGGCCTCAGAAAACTGTAAGCTGGCTCTGATGTTAACCTTTTATTTACAATAAACTTTGTTAAGTATTTTGTGTTACGTTATAGCAGAAACTAATAACAATCACCAAGCCTAATGAAGCAATTTCCTCACAATAGTATATTGAAAAGTCTTCACCATTTCTTTCTGCAATCAGTAAAGTTCGACCAGGACGTTTCTAACTTTCTAGCAAATTTCTGTTTCTCCACATTCAAGTTATATTTTGTATAGTTTCCTCTATATATTTCTTTTTTTACTAATGTGACAAGGAAAAAGCTTGTGCAGTTGCTTTCTTAAAGAAGAAAAAGGTTAGTATATTAACTAAAACTAAATAAATATCAAATTTAGCCGTTAAGAAAATATTAAAAATACCGAATTCAATGTTTCATAAAAAAATAACTGTTGATATTAACCACACCATATCATCAGTGATATTCTTGAATATATTGAATAACAACACACCATGTATTTTATGACTTCTTTTTTTAACATCGAATTTTTCTAAATTAGTTCATTATTCCGTTGTTGTAGTTTTTATGACATGAGATTAAGGAAGTTCTATTATGGTGGCATCTACTCTGTCTATGGATGGAATGGTCGTGCTGATACAGATTGTATAAAGATGTCAACAGGAGTGATAAATCAAGTGATGCCACGAGACCATGACCCACACTTAAGTTACAATGAAAATAATCAGCAACGTGGATGATGTCTGTCGCATTGGGTTAATTAAACTTTACCTCTGAAGACAGTGAAATTCTTTTAAACAGATAAATGGTGTCTGCTAAATCAGTCCGACAGAACTTATGTCTTATCCAGTTAAAGCAACTGGCTGTGATGAACCAAACAAGTGTCCACTCTGTGTTTGTTTGTATTAGTGTAGACAGTCAAGGTTAGTTGTTGATTCGTTGCATTGTATCCACAACCTTTATTTTATTCAGAAAAACTAAGAACTATTCAATGATATATATCTTGTTATTCTGTAGTCCTACTCCATGGTTCCTAAAAGTCCAGTTCACCCGAATATACGAAAGTAAATAAAGATAATGCTTAATATTTTGTGTTAAAAATGATAGAAGTTAAGTTAACTAAAACATTATTTAATCAGAAACACTAAAAATGTCGAGAAACTGGTTGTCTAAATACATTAACACTGATAAATAAAGTATTATAAGTGAACAGTTTAATTTTATCAGAAGTCGATGTACTTCAATAAATATTTTGATTGTTTACTTACTGGTTTACACATGGTATTTATTTAACATTATTGGTTTGATTTCTCTTAAAAATATAACTTTGACAACGTGTGAAATAAATTTGTGATGTAATTAAAATTATTTTTATTCATCTGAAAGTAATAAAGTTACTCTTGCGTAAAATATAAAACTTCGTAAAGAAATTTAAAACATTCTTTTTCGTTAAAGATATGAACTTCATTTGTTATTTTCTCAATGCGAGTTTTCCCAGTCCCATCAAACATGCTTGTCCTTTAAGCCTGTTGGGGTCGTTATAATGTTTCGATCAATCCCAGTATTCATTGGTAAAAGAGTAGCCCAAGAGTTGGCGGTGGGTGGTGATGACTAGTTGCTTTCTCTAGTCTTGCACTGTGAATTAGGGACGGCTAGCACAAATAGCTCTCGTCTAGTTTTATGTGAAATTCAAAACAAACAAAACTATGCGAATTTGGCTAATTTCACCAAACTCGTAACCATCACAAAAAAGGAAAATTAAATAAGAAATAAATCCGCCCTTATTGACTATTACATGTCTACACAGTAATAACGTGAAAAGCTGGGTTTCGACAACTCTGGTGGGAAAAGTACAACAAATAGTCCGTTGTGTTGCTTTATGTTTAAACTACAAATAAACAAACCTTTTTAATATTTACTACAAAGTTCCAAAGCACTTCTCCTACAAGTTCCTACTTCTAAACTTTTCATATCTATAGTCTATGTTCATCATACTGTTAGCAGTTGAATGAGAAATCTGCCGAACATAACGCAATGAATTATCATTCTGCCACTACTCTGTATGTGACACTATATATAGCAAATAAGCACGTAAGTCGCAAAAAGCTGATAAGTCACAGAAACTTTAACGTAATCCTGACTCTGAGAACATAGTGAAAGAAAGAATTATTGTCTTGTTTACAGTACAATGGTTGCAAAGATTATCCCATAAAGTAAAAACAAAAGTTCCGAAAGTGTTTTATTATACGTCTCTATACACTGTCCGAAACAATAAACTTGATAGATTAGATACTTGGATGCGACTTCTGCTGAATGGTTAGAATTTAGCAGTATAGATATACAAGTGTTTATGAACATGTTTATACACTGCTGGCCAAAATCTTAAGGCCAATGAACATTAAGAAAAAATATGCATTTTGCGTTGTTAGACTCAACCGCATAATTGATTAGAGCTTCGAAAGATGAAAATAAGAAAAGGGAATACAAAATAAAAAACATTTTAGCATTT
>NC_134826.1:152926201-152980012 GCF_004210375.1 Tachypleus tridentatus | reverse complement strand
GTTGATGTTTGTACAAAGTCAGTTAAGTTACATAGTGTTGATGTTTGTACAAAGTCAGTTAAGTAACGTAGTGTTGATGTTTGTAGAAGGTGAGTTAAGTAACGTAGTGTTGATGTTTGTAGAAGGTGAGTTAAGTAACGTAGTGTTGATGTTTGTAGAAGGTGAATGCAAGTGAACAAACATAATGATATGACCTTTGACCTGTGACCTGCATCAGAAGGATTAATAGAATATTTTAAAACTTTTTACTTTACCCTTAATTTATTTTGCATACTTGTTTTTATATTTAATATTTTATATTTTTCGTTTATTAAACTAATTACTAAAGTGGACACAAAATGAACATAAATACAAAAGAGATGTTTTTTGTATATATAGACTATATATTTTGATACATTAATTGGAGTCTTATTATTTTTATTTTTTACTTTAACTCTGTTTACAAAATAAACTTCTTTAACCACAAACTTATCAAATTTCTCTTTCATGAACAACCTCATCACACTGAAGTGTTAAAATGATCACTGAGTGATAACTACAGTAATTCTCATCATTTGGTTTACCTTTTACAAAATGTTATACGTAATTTGGATAACAAAAATAAATCTCAGTGAGCTTTTTGAAAAGGCTTTATTCTACCACATAAAAAGCTGTTTGCTAGATGACAAAACCCTGTCTATATTTGTACTGTTTCTAGCACTTGAACCCTGTCTATATTTATCCTGTTTCTAGCACTTGAACCCTGTCTGTATTTGTACTGTTTCTAGCACTTGAACCCTGTCTATATTTATACTGTTTCTAACACTTGAACCCTGTCTGTATTTATACTGTTTCTAGCATTGAACCCTGTCTGTATTTGTACTGTTTCTAGCATTTGAACCCTGTCTGTATTTGTACTATTTCTAACACTTGAACCCTGTCTGTATTTATACTGTTTCTAGCACTTGAACCCTGTCTGTATTTGTACTGTTTCTAACACTTGAACCCTGTCTGTATTTGTACTGTTTCTAGCACTTGAACCCTGTCTGTATTTATACTGTTTCTAGCACTTGAACCCTGTCTGTATTTGTACTGTTTCTAGCACTTGAACCCTGTCTGTATTTGTACTATTTCTAACATTTGAACCCTGTCTGTATTTATACTGTTTCTAGCACTTGAACCCTGTCTGTATTTATACTGTTTCTAGCAGTTGAACCCTGTCTGTATTTATACTGTTTCTAGCATTGAACCCTGTCTGTATTTGTACTGTTTCTAGCATTTGAACCCTGTCTGTATTTGTACTATTTCTAACACTTGAACCCTGTCTGTATTTATACTGTTTCTAACACTTGAACCCTGTCTGTATTTGTACTGTTTCTAACACTTGAACCCTGTCTGTATTTGTACTGTTTCTAGCACTTGAACCCTGTCTGTATTTATACTGTTTCTAGCACTTGAACCCTGTCTGTATTTGTACTGTTTCTAGCACTTGAACCCTGTCTGTATTTGTACTATTTCTAACATTTGAACCCTGTCTGTATTTATACTGTTTCTAGCACTTGAACCCTGTCTGTATTTGTACTGTTTCTAGCACTTGAACCCTGTCTATATTTATACTGTTTCTAGCACTTGAACCCTGTCTGTATTTGTACTGTTTCTAGCACTTGAACCCTGTCTCTATTTATACTGTTTCTAGCACTTGAACCCTGTCTCTATTTATACTGTTTCTAGCACTTGAACCCTGTCTATATTTATACTGTTTCTAGCACTTGAACCCTGTCTATATTTACACTGTTTCTAGCACTTGAACCCTGTCTGTATTTGTACTGTTTCTAGCACTTGAACCCTGTTTGTATTTGTACTGTTTCTAGCACTTGAACCCTGTCTATATTTGTACTGTTTCTAGCACTTGAACCCTGTCTGTATTTGTACTATTTCTAACACTTGAACCCTGTCTGTATTTATACTGTTTCTAGCACTTGAACCCTGTCTGTATTTGTACTGTTTCTAGCACTTGAACCCTGTCTCTATTTATACTGTTTCTAGCACTTGAACCCTGTCTCTATTTATACTGTTTCTAGCACTTGAACCCTGTTTGTAGTTGTACTGTTTCTAGCACTTGAACCCTGTCTATATTTGTACTGTTTCTAGCACTTGAACCCTGTCTGTATTTGTACTATTTCTAACACTTGAACCCTGTCTATATTTATACTGTTTCTAGCACTTGAACCCTGTCTATATTTATACTGTTTCTAACACTGGAACCCTGTCTGTATTTATACTGTTTCTAGCACTTGAACCCTGTCTGTATTTGTACTGTTTCTAACACTTGAACCCTGTCTATATTTATACTGTTTCTAGCACTTGAACCCTGTCTATATTTATACTGTTTCTAACACTGGAACCCTGTCTGTATTTATACTGTTTCTAACACTTGAACCCTGTCTATATTTATACTGTTTCTAGCACTTGAACCCTGTCTATATTTATACTGTTTCTAGCACTTGAACCATGTCTATATTTATACTGTTTCTAGCACTTGAACCCTGTCTATATTTATACTGTTTCTAGCACTTGAACCCTGTCTATATTTATACTGTTTCTAGCACTTGAACCATGTCTGTATTTATACTATTTCTAGCACTTGGATTATTTACATGTAGACATCCCTTTGTGTGTAAATCTTGATTTTTGCACACGGTTCCAGTTTCTGCAGATTATGTTGTATGGATTTTTAACTTTATGATATCTGTTAAAAATATAGCTGCTTTGTTAACATTATTAATGGTCTTTATCATAAACTCAAAACCTCATTTAGTACATATTATGGGTTCAGAAATCCAACAAGTATTTTTTAAATAATTTATCTGACAGAAAAAGGCACAAAATCAGCATTAACTGTGCATTACGGTGCCTTAATTTTAGTTGTTTTGTTTTACTTTACCTTAATTTCATTTTTCCAACCCAAAAATGTAATTATAGAACATAAAATACACATTTATCATCCATAATTTTTATTCATAACTATTGATACTTAGTGAAACTTGATAATTTCGAAGTTGACGAAATAAAAGACAGTTTTATGTTTCACAAACATCTGATATAATATGTAATAAATGAAATATTTGAGAAACACACTGTTCTCTGTGTTTTCATAAAGCTTTCACTTATTTTTGTCTATCAAACTTCTTCGTGTCTTCTTTTGTGCATTTTACTTCATTATGTATACTTACCTGTTGTTATGTGGATGTAGTTTACTTGGGTTTTATTATTCATTTAAAGAAGAAATACCACAAAAAACACTTTGTGTGTAACTACTTATTTGTTGGGGCTAAGAATATTTGATCTCTTTAGGACATGGCCAATGAAGAGTTTAGAGTGACTGAGGTTAATGAACTTGGTAGTAAGCTGATTGTTGAAGGACATCCAGAAGAAGAATTAATTCATAAGAAGAAAGTGGTAAGTTTAGTGAAAACCATGAAATCCAGCTGACGAACTTATGTATTACTGTAGTCCTAACAGACTGTTACAATAAGATTCATCCTATAAAATCAGCCCAGTGGATTTCATATGGATAACCTATTGTAATACTTTATTGTAAATAAAGAAACTATTTATTAAATATAAAGTATCAGTAATATCGTACCAAAAAATACTGTTTTTCTTATCAGCTAACTTCTTTATTGGAAGTGAGCGCTTGTGTGACAGAGTAAATATGGGTTATTATTTAAACTGTTTTTCTTATCAGCTAACTTCTTTATTGGAAGTGAGCGCTTGTGTGACAGAGTAAATATGGGTTATTATTTACAGTACATAAGAAGTGAGCACTTGTATGACAGAGTAAATATGAGTTATTATTTAAACTGTTTTTCTTATCAGCTAACTTCTTTATTGGAAGTGAGCACTTGTTGTGTGACAGAGTAAATATGGGTTATTATTTACAGTACATAAGAAGTGAGTGCTTGTGTGACAGAGTAAATATGGGTTATTATTTACAGTACATAAGAAGTGAGTGCTTGTGTGACAGAGTAAATATGGGTTATTATTTACCAGTACATAAGAAGAGAGTGCTTGTATGACAGAGTAAATATGAGTTATTATTTACAGTACATAAGAAGAGAGTGCTTGTGTGACAGAGTAAATATGAGTTATTATTTACAGTACATAAGAAGTGAGTGCTTGTGTGACAGAGTAAATATGGGTTATTATTTACAGTACATAAGAAGTGAGTGCTTGTGTGACAGAGTAAATATGGGTTATTATTTACCAGTACATAAGAAGAGAGTGCTTGTGTGACAGAGTAAATATGAGTTATTATTTACAGTACATAAGAAGTGAGCACTTGTGTGACAGAGTAAATATGGGTTATTATTTACCAGTACATAAGAAGAGAGTGCTTGTGTGACAGAGTAAATATGAGTTATTATTTACAGTACATAAGAAGTGAGCACTTGTGTGACAGAGTAAATATGAGTTATTATTTACAGTACATAAGAAGTGAGTGCTTGTGTGACAGAGTAAATATGAGTTATTATTTACAGTACATAAGAAGTGAGTGCTTGTGTGACAGAGTAAATATGGGTTATTATTTACCAGTACATAAGAAGTGAGTGCTTGTGTGACAGAGTAAATATGGGTTATTATTTCACCAGCACATAAGAAGAGAGCGCTTGTGTGACAGAGTAAATATGGGTTATTATTTACAGCACATAAGAAGTGAGTGCTTGTGTGACAGAGTAAATATGGGTTATTATTTACCAGCACATAAGAAGAGTGCTTGTGTGACAGAGTAAATATGGGTTATTATTTACAGTACATAAGAAGTGAGTGCTTGTGTGACAGAGTAAATATGGGTTATTATTTACCAGTACATAAGAAGAGAGTGCTTGTGTGACAGAGTAAATATGGGTTATTATTTACAGTACATAAGAAGTGAGTGCTTGTGTGACAGAGTAAATATGGGTTATTATTTACAGTACATAAGAAGAGAGTGCTTGTGTGACAGAGTAAATATGGGTTATTATTTACCAGTACATAAGAATAAAGTGGGACAATAAATACATTTATGAAATGATTCATACATTACTTTTGATCACGTATTTAAGTGCAGTGAATCAAAAAAATACATTAGACCTCTGGTGAACACAAAATGAATTTTTAATATACATACACAGTAATTAAACAGTTACTCTGCTATATAATATTAAATAATCAATTCTACAAAATTACATAACAATATTTGTTTATCTAAATTAATTTAGATTACCATATAGTAATGTAAATAGGACTCAAAACCCCACAGATCTCTCTTTTTTGTATTTGTATGTTGGAAGGGAAGCTGCAGAACCTAGTCCAGTGTCCAGGACTTTATCTGTAAATTACATTAATTTTACTTGTTATCATCTTCTGTTCATTCTGAAATAAATAATACATTATTCACTATGATCATCTATTTGGAGGGATTAACATTGATTAGTTGTTTTCCACTTAAGTTAATTAATCAGCCCCTTGGAATACAATTTCAAGGGTTGTACACAAACCAAGATCGAGCAAAATTTTAATCCGTATTTTTCTTACAAAGGAAAAGTTCTGACGAACAACTGAACATTTCAAGAGCCATATGTATTAATTTATTTATTCATTTATTGCTAAAGATGGAATTATTGATCTATTCTCGACTTCTGAAGGTATGAATTCATTTAATGTTTTTTTTAATGTGGAGAAATGTTGTGTTTTCAAGGATAGCACACTGTTTTATGATAATTATGAAGTATGTGTCTTTGTTTATGTGTAATTAAACTGTCCCTCTTTTATATTTATGACTATGTACTTGTTTCTATTCCATATGTATTCAAGGAACTGAATGAAACATGGGAAAGACTTAAAGCACTGACTTTATTAAGACAAGAAAAACTTTTTGGAGCTCATGAAATCCAACGTTTCAACAGGTACTGTATAAATAAAATTTTAAGAGAAATCGTTAAGATTACAATAACATCAAATGAGGCTTTTAAACATAAATCTCAGACATACACCCTCAAAACATTTTTAACAGAAATGTCAGACACACAAAAATTTTTGACATATTTTTATCTTATTTATTATAATTATTTATATTTTTTAATAAGGCTTTTTAATATACATGAAATATTATAAGCTTATCACATGCTGTTTCTCTATTTTATTTACTGTTCATGTGTGGTTCATCTCAATAATAATTTTGCAGTCTGGCTGTATTTTATGAAAGGGAAATAAATTCAAACTTGATAAACTGTGGTTATTTTAAAGGCCAGTGAAATGTTATATCAAGTAATGCCATTTAGACTTTTAATCCTGTTCACTTATTTTTCAAGTTGTTAATGTGGTATTTGTACACTGAATATCTAAAATATGTTCTAATTTTTCTGGACAATTTGCATAATAGGGATAATATTCACTAGATACATTCTTTTGATAATTGCTCATTATTTTGTTCTTTACTTTCCTAGAGATGCTGATGAAACAATTGCGTGGATTACTGAAAAAGATCTGATCCTTTCCTCGGATGATTATGGAAAGGACCTTGTTAGCATTCAGGCTCTTCAGAGGAAACATGAGGGAATGGAGAGATTTGGCTGCTCTGGAAGACAAGGTCAGATATGATAATGTAACTTTGATACAAAAGTACTCGTGTACTCTTGTAGGCCATTACTTCATATTTACATGAATTGTGTATAACTTTAGTTCACAAAACAAAACTTTTGTATGGTTATAATATTAAAATTGTTTAACTACTCAAGGTTGACTTGTAAATCAAGATGAGACTGTGTCTGTTTAGTTAGTCATTAGTTAAATTGCTGATAAACGTATGTGGTAGTAATGTGTATCTCAAGCATTGTGAATTGAATTAACTTAATGTTCATATCTTCTGTTATTATTAAACATGTTTTGTGTTAGTGTAATAAATTTGAAGAAACTTTCAAGAGAACTTTTCAATGCTGTTCGTAATCTTTGTAGATGTTCCAAAATAATAAGTGTAAATCCCATATTAAAATACTTTTGGAAGTTTCCAGTGTGTTGTTCTGAAAACTGTACAGTCTAGTGATCATGATACAGTTAATGATTAGAATTTCTTTTGATTAACACTTTAATTTGCTTGTTGGAGTTTAAAGTGCATTATTATAAATCTAGTTTGATTTTCCATACATTCATCCCCACTCTGCAGGTTTTAACTTTGGGACAAGAAGCTGATAGACTATGTACTAACCATGAAGATCATGCTGATGAAATTCAGTCCAAACATGCTGAAATTGTCTCAAACTGGGAAGAACTGAAAGCAAAGGTAAGATATCTGTAGAAGGTTAAATCAGAACATTCCTTTCAGAAATGAATTTATAATAGGCCTGGCATGACCAGGTGGTTAGGGTGTTTAACTTTCAATCTGAGGTTTTCAGGATCAAATCCACATCACACCAAACATATTTGAAATTTCAGCCATGGTAGCATTATAATGTAACAGTCAGTCCAATTATTCATTGGTAAAAAAGTAGCCCAAATGCTGGCAGTGGGTGGTGATGACTAGCTGCCATCCCTATAGTCATACACTGCTAAATTAGGGACATCTAATACAGATGTCCTTTGAGTAGCTTTATCCAAAATTCAAAACAACAAACCGTTTTGTGACAGATTTGGTATAAAATGCATGTGTTTGTATACACATTTGCATACACTTAGTGTTTATACTGTAAATTTTAATGTATATGTATTTTCACAAACTTTGGTAGACCTTTATTAAACATTACAAGTCTTTTATACACAGAAAACCAGTTTTGTTTATGAAAATATCTAGTTTTGTCTTGTTAGTGTGAGTGCAAAGCAACTTTCATGTTATGATTAGAAAACTATTATTTTTCAAAAAAAAAAATCATATAGCGTTCAAGTAATCTCTGTAACATCCTAAATACATTTCAAATGTTTGTTTTCAGTAAAACCCAACCCTAACTTTATACAGAATCTGTCAAGTTGCTGACTTTGTACCCACCATGAAATGGTAGGAAATAAATGTTGTTCTTTTGTGTTCTAGAATGACTACAATTTATAACACAAATACACAAATGTTTAGTTTAAATAGCTGAAATCTCGTAATGTTATACATATATGTATGTTTATTATTTTTATTATACTGATTTTTCAATAGTGTCTGGCCAACAATACCGAAGTTACAATGATGTGGTGCATGCACACTCATGTTACCTTATTCAGTGATTTTATCAAGTGACATGTCTTGGCTGTGTTATAATGGATAAGTGTTTCACAAAACAGTCACATTTCAGTTATAATACGTGATATATGTATACAGATTATTTATGTTTACAAACAAGTTTTTAGACTTATTTTTATTAAAATATAGAACAGTAAATAAAGAAGTAAAGCAAACAATTATCTCTTCCAGTTATGACCTCTGAACTTGTTTCTTACACAAGTAGGTGTATGTGTATTCCTAAAATGGAATGAGGTAGACATGGTCTCTGTGTTTGAGTTATTAAACATAGCGATATCTCAGCAAATAGAAAAAGTTGGAGATTCTTATTTTATATACCTAGCTTATCAGTATAGGTACTTTGAGTTCCTAATTCTTAAGAAATTATAGACTTTGTATTTGGACATCACAAACATTTAGTTAGAACCAATGCTCCTTTAACACACCACTTAACTCACAAAACTTGATATTTAGGTGTGTTTTTAACATTTAATTTTAAATTAAGACTTAACAGGTATAATACTAAAATTTGAATTATATTCCTCAATTTTATACCAAACTCATTGACATAAGTTCATAAAATAGTAGTTGAATAAAATTTTGAATCTGAGTCAACAAATGTCATGACATGGCCTTTGATTTGTGACCTGTGTCGATAGGGTTAAACAAACTTTATTATTGTATCTCTCAAAAAGACTTAGATTTAGAGAAAGGAAAGTCTACAAAAAATTAATTAATTCTCTTGTGGGAAATGTGTCCGTTATTTTTGTCACTTGAAATTAAAAATTGTGATTAAAAGTTACAAGGATCAGTTTTCATAATATTGTTCAGATCTAAATTAAAATGTCTTCTAAACAACTGGCAAACAGCGGTAAACAACAGTAGATTTCACTGCTATATAATATCAGAAACGAGGTGTTGTTTATCTGTTGAAATAGTTATTATTTTATTTGCCTTGACCTAACTAATCAAAAGTATCATTACACTAAGTTTATTGTTCACAGAAATATGTTACTGAGAATTTATGTTTTTCAGCACTTAATAGAAAAATCCCTCAAAATTGTAACTGTAAAGTCTGAGGGCTATATATAGGTTTGGCCTAAACTTAATACCTTGAATTATTCAATATTTGTAAGGTATTGCATGATATATGAAGCATGACTGTTGAAGTTGGAGTAGCCAGTACTGCAGGTAGTGTATTTGTGGTATTGGAAATCATTCTTGGGTTAAATTCCTACAAACTAATTGACAGAGACCTGAGTTGTCTTCCTTTGAAACACATAAGCTGATAATGTTGACAGAGACCTGAGTTGTCTTCCTTTGAAACACATAAGCTGATAATGTAACCAGTCTGCATTATCTGTCAGTATTTTATTGTCTCTATCTTCATCTCTAAATCTTGTGGGAATGAGTTCTTTAGAACGTTTTCTATACCTTAACTACCTGGCCAGCTTGTAAACTGTATTATTATTGAACAGCTTTAAGCCTAATAACGTAGTTTTGACAGAATTCCAAATGTTATATTGAATAATAATAATAGTCTGTGAAGTCAATGTTTTATAATCTTCTGTCTATCTCTCAATTTTTCTTTAATTTTTTATCGTTATTTTCTGATCTTCTCTGTTATATTCTTTAACCAGTATGAATGCCTTTACAAGTTGATTAAATTTTTTGTTGTTACTTCTAGAAACTGTTCATAATTATTATGGAGTGTATAGATATTGTTAAATGTAAGTACCTGAAAATACAAACTTGGAGAGCAACAATGTGACATAGCAAGTGTTTCAAACATATTTACAGTTTGATGGATCCTGTACTTAAATTACCCTGTTTCACTGTTGGTATTCAAACCTTATATGTTCAAATAAATTTAACAAATCTCAATTGCTGGTGAAAGGTCAAAGTTCAAAGTGTTGATGTGATTGAAATATTTGTATTAAACGTCTTCCTTAGTTGTTTGTCTGTAACTTATAACAGAGTCATTATTAGGGTTGTTTATCTATGAACAACTTTATTCACACTAAACCTGTATAAGTGTGTTTTTCTGTGAGCTATTTCTATAGACTCTATAACTTAGAACAGAGTCATTATTAGGGTTGTTTATCTATGAACAACTTTAATCACACTAAACCTGTATAAGTGTGTTTTTCTGTGAGCTATTTCTATAGACTCTATAACTTAGAACAGAGTCATTATTAGGGTTGTTTATCTATGAACAACTTTAATCACACTAAACCTGTATAAGTGTGTTTTTCTGTGAGCTATTTCTATAGACTCTATAACTTAGAACAGAGTCATTATTAGGGTTGTTTATCTATGAACAATTTTATTCACACTAAACCTGTATAAGTGTGTTTTTCTGTGAGCTGTTTCTATAGACTCTATAACTTAGAACAGAGTCATTATTAGGGTTGTTTGTCTATGAACAATTTTATTCACACTAAACCTGTATACGTGTGTTTTTCTGTGAGCTATTTCTATAGACTCTATAACTTAGAACAGAGTCATTATTAGGGTTGTTTATCTATGAACAATTTTAATCACACTAAACCTGTATAAGTGTGTTTTTCTGTGAGCTATTTCTATAGACTCTATAACTTAGAACAGAGTCATTATTAGGGTTGTTTATCTATGAACAACTTTAATCACACTAAACCTGTATAAGTGTGTTTTTCTGTGAGCTATTTCTATAGACTCTATAACTTAGAACAGAGTCATTATTAGGGTTGTTTGTCTATGAACAACGTTAATCACACTAAACCTGTATAAGTGTGTTTTTCTGTGAGCTATTTCTATAGACTCTATAACTTAGAACAGAGTCATTATTAGGGTTGTTTGTCTATGAACAATTTTATTCACACTAAACCTGTATAAGTGTGTTTTTCTGTGAGCTATTTCTATAGACTCTATAACTTAGAACAGAGTCATTATTAGGGTTGTTTGTCTATGAACAATTTTATTCACACTAAACCTGTATAAGTGTGTTTTTCTGTGAGCTGTTTCTATAGACTCTATAACTTAGAACAGAGTCATTATTAGGGTTGTTTGTCTATGAACAACTTTATTCACACTAAACCTGTATAAGTGTGTTTTTCTGTGAGCTATTTCTATAGACTCTATAACTTAGAACAGAGTCATTATTAGGGTTGTTTATCTATGAACAATTTTAATCACACTAAACCTGTATAAGTGTGTTTTTTTGTGAGCTGTTTCTATAGACTCTATAACTTAGAACAGAGTCATTATTAGGGTTGTTTATCTATGAACAATTTTAATCACACTAAACCTGTATAAGTGTGTTTTTCTGTGAGCTATTTCTATAGACTCTATAACTTAGAACAGAGTCATTATTAGGGTTGTTTATCTATTAACAATTTTAATCACTCTAAACCTGTATAAGTTTTTCTGTGAGCTACCTCTATAGACTCTATAGCTCAGAACAGAGTCATTATTAGGGTTGTTTGTCTATGAACAATTTTATTCACACTAAACCTGTATAAGTGTGTTTTTCTGTGAGCTATTTCTATAGACTCTATAACTTAGAACAGAGTCATTATTAGGGTTGTTTATCTATTAACAATTTTAATCACTCTAAACCTGTATAAGTTTTTCTGTGAGCTATTTCTATAGACTCTATAGCTCAGAACAGAGTCATTATTAGGGTTGTTTGTCTATGAACAATTTTATTCACACTAAACCTGTATAAGTGTGTTTTTCTGTGAGCTATTTCTATAGACTCTATAACTTAGAACAGAGTCATTATTAGGGTTGTTTGTCTATGAACAATTTTATTCACACTAAACCTGTATAAGTGTGTTTTTCTGTGAGCTATTTCTATAGACTCTATAACTTAGAACAGAGTCATTATTAGGGTTGTTTGTCTATGAACAATTTTATTCACACTAAACCTGTATAAGTGTGTTTTTCTGTGAGCTGTTTCTATAGACTCTATAACTTAGAACAGAGTCATTATTAGGGTTGTTTGTCTATGAACAACTTTATTCACACTAAACCTGTATAAGTGTGTTTTTCTGTGAGCTATTTCTATAGACTCTATAACTTAGAACAGAGTCATTATTAGGGTTGTTTATCTATGAACAATTTTAATCACACTAAACCTGTATAAGTGTGTTTTTCTGTGAGCTGTTTCTATAGACTCTATAACTTAGAACAGAGTCATTATTAGGGTTGTTTATCTATGAACAATTTTAATCACACTAAACCTGTATAAGTGTGTTTTTCTGTGAGCTATTTCTATAGACTCTATAACTTAGAACAGAGTCATTATTAGGGTTGTTTATCTATTAACAATTTTAATCACACTAAACCTGTATAAGTGTGTTTTTCTGTGAGCTATTTCTATAGACTCTATAACTTAGAACAGAGTCATTATTAGGGTTGTTTATCTATTAACAATTTTAATCACTCTAAACCTGTGTAAGTTTTTCTGTGAGCTACCTCTATAGACTCTATAGCTCAGAACAGAAACAAACTTAAGTTAATAAAGTTAATTCTATATAATAAATTCAGCAGAAACACAATCATTAAACAACAGAGCTAAAAAAACTGGTTTAGTTTGTTTGGAAGTTTGCACCAACTACGAGAGGACTATTTGTACCAGCAGGCCCTAATTTAATAGTAAAAACCTAGAGAGAAGGCATCTAGTCATTACCACCCATTGTTAACTCTTGGACTACTCTTTTACCAACTGTTAGTGGGATTAACCATCACTTTATAACACCCTCATGGCTAAAAGGGTGAGTATGTTTGGTGAGATGGGAATTTGAACATGCAGTTTGAGAGTTGAGCACCCTAACCACTTGGCCATGCTAAAACCCTCTAATGATCATAATGTGTTGAGAATCATTAGTTTAAAACTCACTATTAACAGTAATTTCAGCAGTTAATCTAATGACATCTCCCACTCTTCAGCCACCTTAACTAATGACACAGATCATTTTTCTAAGGCCATGTCACTGCATTTGTTAACTTGCATTCAAAATTATTGTTGAATTACTATTTTATGAATGTATGTCATTAAGTTTGGCATCAAATTGTAAATTATAATTTGAGTTTTAGTATTATACATATATTTCTTAATTTAAAAGTAATCATTAAAAAACATCTTGTATATCAATATTTGTGTGTCATATGAGGTGTTGAATTCAGCTTTGGTTCAAATTACACATTTAATTGTATTGTCCAAATGCAAAGTCTGTAGTTTCTAACAAATTAGATTTTTAAGTAATTAATATCAACAAGCTAGAATCTAAGGTAAGAACATCTTATCTTTTTTATTTTCTGAGATATTTATTGAATCAACCAAGGTGGCCCCAGTTAACTCTTCAATTTTTAAAAATACTTGCTAGGATACACCCAATTGTGTATGTATAACCAATCAGAAGCTCAGAATGTCCCCTTAGTTGTTTTCTCAGTCTTTTTGAAGTATTCCAGTCAGTAAGGTAAGACATTGGTGAGATCAAAATTTCATATTTGTTTAGACCCAGATACAACTTGATTACTTAGCTTAATAAATTACAGGGGAATTCTGTGGTGTTGATATAGTAATTTATGATTTTTGGTTATTTCAAGTGTATATAAAAAAAACGAAAATACTATTTTGTTTCACATCCTCCATGAGAAGGCTTAACAAATTATAAGTGGCAAACAAGTACAAAGTTCATAATTAGAAGTGATAATTATTTGCTATACTTCTTTATTTACTGTTCTATCTTTTAAGACAAATAAGTTTAAAAGTGTATTTATAAATAGTAATAACATATATGAATAATGTATTTTAACTGAAATATGACTGTGTTTTACAAAATACTTGTCCACTAAAATACAGCTAAGCTGGGCCACTTTGTAAATGCACATCTTATATTTGTGGAAATGTAACATAAATGCAACTTCTGTAATATTAGCTAAGCAGCCAAGCATGGCTGAAAGGACAATATACTAAAAATAATGTGTGTATATATGTATGTGTGTGTGTGTGTGTGTGTGTGTGTGTGTGTGTTATGAGATTTAAGCCATTTATTCTAAGCTTTTACCTTTCAATGTTCCAATCTGTAGTCATTCTAGTACAAAAAAATCATAATTTATAGTTATTTTGTAATTTTGTATGGTTGTTACGAGGTCAGTCAAATCAAATAACCTGGTTTGCTGATGAATGTTTCATCATAAATACTCTGCCTAAACAATCTGTCAAAGAATAACTTGTTTTGTTTTTGTTCTTGTTGCTTCCAGTCAAGCACAAAGCTACACAATTGGCTATTTGTGCTTTGCCCATCACAGTTATCAAAACTTGGATTCTAGCATTGTAAGTCTGCAGACATACCTCTGTCTCTGTGTCGCTGGGAAGCAATTTGAACGAACCTGTGCAAAGATATGATATTGAAATTAACAGATAATGTTTTTAAATGTTTAATAATTATCTGATGGATATAAAGATTTCATATGTGAACTTTGAAAATTTTCTAATGCATAAAACTATATTTAATCTTAAAATCAAAATTACTTTACATGTTGGACAAGCAACATTCAAAAATACAAAAGGCATGAGAAAAACATTACTTAAAAAATCTTAAAACTTAATATTAAGAAAGTGATACTTTGCATATGAAATTCTTGTAATATTTACTGATAATATGCAAACTTTCATGAAGATACACTAACTAGTTAAAAATTATAGCTCATAAACTGTAACAAACACAAATGGTTACAAGGTTGGTCTTTAGGACCAAGTCCATGCTGTGAAAGTTAAAAGATTTAGATAAGTCTCAACAATTTTACAGTATTTTAATAACATTGCATAATAACTTTCATAGTGTCAAAATCAATGGTAAAAATAATATTAATATTCATATTCATAATAAAGTATTAATGAAAGAAAAATTGATTATTACATTGTGATAGGATATATGATGCCTGATAGAGTGTCATGCTTTAAAAGAGATTATTGCCTCTACTTGGATTTGTGTAATGCTTTTAATTTTATAATAATGACAAAGAAAAAGTATTGTGATTACCTCAGTTTTCAATGTATAATTCAGGCCCAAGAACGGCGTCAGCACTTAGATGAATCCTACAATTTGCATCACTTCTTGGCTGACTTTCGAGATTTAGTATCATGGATTCATGATATGAAGTCCATTATTTCTGCAGATGAATTAGCAAAAGATGTGGCTGGGGCAGAGGCATTACTTGAACGTCATCAAGAACACAAAGTAAGAGCATGGATGATAGTTCAAAAGGAAATAACATTTGTTCTTGTTTTATATTTAATTATAATGAATTTATATATGGCATGATGTGAATGGTATGACCGTATGTTGTTTTTTATTTAATTATAATAAATTTATATATGGCATGATGTTAATGATATAACCATATATTGGTTTTTATTTAATTATAATGAATTTATATATGGCATGATGTGAATGATATAACCATATATTGGTTTTTATTTAATTATAATGAATTTATATATGGCATGATGTGAATGATATAACCATATATTGGTTTTTATTTAATTATAATGAATTTATATATGGCATGATGTGAATGATATAACCATATATTTTTTTTATTTAATTATAATGAATTTATATATGGCATGATGTGAATGATATAACCATATATTGTTTTTTATTTAATTATAATGAATTTATATATGGCATGATGTGAATGGTATGACCGTATGTTGTTTTTTATTTAATTATAATAAATTTATATATGGCATGATGTTAATGATATAACCATATATTGGTTTTTATTTAATTATAATGAATTTATATATGGCATGATGTGAATGATATAACCATATATTGGTTTTATTTAATTATAATGAATTTATATATGGCATGATGTGAATGATATAACCATATATTGGTTTTATTTAATTATAATGAATTTATATATGGCATGATGTGAATGATATAACCATATATTTTTTTTATTTAATTATAATGAATTTATATATGGCATGATGTGAATGATATAACCATATATTGTTTTTTTATTTAATTATAATGAATTTATATATGGCATGATGTGAATGGTATGACCGTATGTTGTTTTTTATTTAATTATAATAAATTTATATATGGCATGATGTTAATGATATAACCATATATTGGTTTTTATTTAATTATAATGAATTTATATATGGCATGATGTGAATGATATAACCATATATTGGTTTTTATTTAATTATAATGAATTTATATATGGCATGATGTGAATGATATAACCATATATTGGTTTTTATTTAATTATAATGAATTTATATATGGCATGATGTGAATGATATAACCATATATTTTTTTTATTTAATTATAATGAATTTATATATGGCATGATGTGAATGATATAACCATATATTGTTTTTTTATTTAATTATAATGAATTTATATATGGCATGATGTGAATGGTATGACCGTATGTTGTTTTTTATTTAATTATAATAAATTTATATATGGCATGATGTTAATGATATAACCATATATTGGTTTTATTTAATTATAATGAATTTATATATGGCATGATGTGAATGATATAACCATATATTGGTTTTTTATTTAATTATAATGAATTTATATATGGCATGATGTGAATGATATAACCATATATTGGTTTTATTTAATTATAATGAATTTATATATGGCATGATGTGAATGATATAACCATATATTTTTTTTATTTAATTATAATGAATTTATATATGGCATGATGTGAATGATATAACCATATATTGTTTTTTTATTTAATTATAATGAATTTATATATGGCATGATGTGAATGGTATGACCGTATGTTGTTTTTTATTTAATTATAATAAATTTATATATGGCATGATGTTAATGATATAACCATATATTGGTTTTTATTTAATTATAATGAATTTATATATGGCATGATGTGAATGATATAACCATATATTGGTTTTTATTTAATTATAATGAATTTATATATGGCATGATGTGAATGATATAACCATATATTGGTTTTTATTTAATTATAATGAATTTATATATGGCATGATGTGAATGATATAACCATATATTTTTTTTTATTTAATTATAATGAATTTATATATGGCATGATGTGAATGATATAACCATATATTGTTTTTTTATTTAATTATAATGAATTTATATATGGCATGATGTGAATGATATAACCATATATTGGTTTTTATTTAATTATAATGAATTTATATATGGCATGATGTGAATGATATAACCATATATTGTTTTTTATTTAATTATAATGAATTTATATATGGCATGATGTGAATGATATAACCATATATTGGTTTTTATTTAATTATAATGAATTTATATATGGCGTGATGTTAATGATATAACCATATATTGTTTTTTATTTAATTATAATAAATTTATATATGGCATGATGTGAATGATATAACCACATATTGGTTTTTATTTAATTATAATGAATTTATTTTTGGCATGATGTGAATGATATAACCATATTTTACCTGAAAGGGAGCAAAAGTTTTGAAGTTAGTTTCTAGGTAAATATAAATGCACCATCTCAGTACGTGAATATGTGTATTTGCTATTTTAAAATTATATGTAATTACCTTTATATAACAGTATGTTTCACAAGGAAATATTTTTTCATATTATTGTTACTAAACCAAAATTGCAGCATTTCCATATATATATAAATCGATTTTTTAATCTTTCCCTCGAAAATAATATTTTATGGTTTATTTTTATTACAACTTCGTCAGTCTATGAATGTAAAACGTAGACTTTGTTTTATGGTGCTTCAAAATAAAGATCAAAAACAAAACATAAGTTTTATAGTGTTAAATGTTTCCTTTCCCTGTACTGTGATCATCCTGATTTTTGGTATATAATACAATGGTTCAATCCTCATAATTAATTATATGTGTGGGAATAAATAAAATTTATTTAATATTTTTCTCTATTGGTGAATTAAACTGTTTCCATTCTACAATCTAGAAATAAGTATGTGGAAAAAAAAACATTATGTATCATTTTATCTAATATATTTTTATTTAATGAGATGCTGGGATAAACTTTTCTTTAAAACAAAAACTTCAAATATTACTGTTTATAATAATTCTTCTGCAAAATAAGCCTCAGTCATGATAAGTGTTTTAATAAACAGTGTGAAACTGAATTTATTTTGATTAGAACAAAGGCTACTAGTTTAAAAATGATTTTTAATTTGTGATCAAAAATCATCTTAAAATTTACAACAAAATTAGGGTTAACCCTTGGAGTAGGTGACTTGTGTCCCTACATAAAGTGCTCACTCCAAGGGGCACCAAAACTGATGTTGCAATTAGTGGTTCTTGTGAAGTTTTCAGAGGCAGGGGTTGAATGCAATTTCTGCACAGGCCGTAATTTTGCCCTGGGCCTACTGTGCACAAAATTAATAACTTGTAGATTGTTTGTCAGGTTTTATTTAATAAATATATATATATACTTTATTTAAAAGAATGGAAAATAATATTTAATTTTTTATGACAGGGTGAAATTGATGCCCGAGAAGACAGTTTCCATGCTTCCACTGAAGCAGGTCAGAGATTGTTGAATGAGAAACACTCAGCATCTGACGAAGTAAAAGAAAAGGTAAAGTCAAGTACTGGGTTTGATTTTGAATTAATATGTGTAGGGAGAAACAGTATAAAACCAGTATTTGTGGTGTTCAAATATGAATGTATATAATTTTTTATCTTTTGGTTAATATTACATTCTTATAGAATATCATCCAGCATGTGATATTTCACATGTATTAATTAGTTTTTGTCTTGTTTATCTATTTCAAATTCATCCATATATCTTTGAAGGAGAGATCATACTATCTCTTCAGTCATTCAGATAATTGAATTATCAGTTATAAAATCAATATTTGTAGTTTTCTTGATTAGAATATTTTGAAATAGTTCAGTATCTTCAACTGATTTCTTTCTCTTTTCTTTATCAATGAAATAAATAAAGGTTATAGGAAAGTACATTACTGGCCACAGAGTGAATTTGACAAGCACTGATCTAAGTAGACAAGTTTTTATGTGAATTAACCAGTAGGCACGTAGGAGACTTTTATTAAGTCCTTTCTATACATATATATTGTTAAATGTACACCTTCCTTTTACCTTCATTTGCAAACTTTTTGAAAAAATGTAACGTATGACTTTGTAAAGTAATTTTGTATAGAATCCAGTGTTTGACTCCTGTTATTTTATGTCCAGCTTCTTACATTAGCTAATGAAAAGCAGTCACTTCTTTCCTTGTGGGAAGAACGTCGAATTCTGTATGAGCAGTGTATGGATCTTCAGCTATTTTACCGTGACACGGAGCAGGCTGATACTTGGATGGCCAAACAAAATGTTTGTGTAAAGATTTTAAATTTTTATTGTTTTTCTGTTATACATAACTTACTGGTAACTTCAGTGAAATTGCTTTATGGCTCGTGTGTTTATATACATGCACAGTTATTCATTTATAAATCGGTATTTATAGTCCTATAAATTACATTGATTGTGAATAGTTGATAAAATCAGCATTATATATCAATAATGAAATTAATACAGATCAAACGGAAACATTCACAGTGAGCCTTAAATGGTATCATTACAAGTTGTTTTCATCACCATAAACTCTGTTATTTCCATACTTTGTCTTTTAAAAGTTTTTATAAAAGTGGTGTATATAATTTAATGTTTTATTTATTATAATAATTCTTTTTGAAAAGTAAATAATAAAGTATAATTCACTATAAATATCAGTAACTTTATTTTGCAAAAGTTACGAGGTTGCATGGGATGCAGTAAAATGTAAAGAAGATAAAATGTTGGATTATTGTTGTTATAAAATGGTTTATTACAATTTTTTCATGTTGTTATAAAATGGTTTATTACAATTTGTTTCTTTTAGGCATTTTTGGAAAATGAAGACTTGGGTGATTCTTTGGATTCAGTAGAAGCTTTGATCAAGAAACATGAGGATTTTGAGAAATCATTGGCAGCCCAGGAAGAGAAGATCAAAGTACGTGTTGTCTCTACAGAAGTTGATCACATCTGGTTTCTCATACTCACATATTCAAATTAAAAATTAAGACTTACTACTCTAACATCACAATTTGTATACATATCACACATATTGGTCAAAGTATAAAGTTTATGTTAAAATCTTGCATTCATACAGGAGTAAGTTTTTAAAATATTTTTAAAAATTGAAAATTTTCCTCGGTTAACTACATTATTAGTGAAATTACTCTTTGATGAATCTTATTCAGATAATTTCATCTTAAATTTCTGTGGAAAGCTGGTCTGTGTGTGTGTGTGTGTGTGTGTGTGAATTGACAGGTTTTTTTAAAAGTATTTTCCATGGAAAGCTGGTCTGTGTGTATGTGAAATGACAGGTTTTATAACAATATTTTTCTTTTAATTAAGTTCTTTGTGATATTAAACATCAGTATGGGGCTTGCTATTCAATGTTTGTTTATAACATTTTCTTATTGTATAGATTTGTTGTTAATTTTGGAGATTCAAAGACGTAGAAATATCTTAAAATAACTGACTTCCAAGCCTTTTGTTTGCAGTTTCTATGTTTTCCAAAGAAAACAATTAATCACATTTATTCTGTTGTATGGAGCTTTGCACCAAATTTAGGATCATTAGGTCCTCTATAGCTACTGTATAAACCACCCCCCTCTGAAAAAAACTAACTTTAGATCCATCCTTTATCTTTCAGGAAGTCATGTGCTCTCATGGATCATGACATTATTTTTATGATATATGGATATTATGATTGGTTTCTCCTCTAGCGGTTAATTTGAAGTTTGCTATAATGTTCTTGTGTTCTGTTAAGTTTTATTACATAACTCTAAAATTTGTTCTTGAGATATCTCAACTGTAATTACCACTCTTACTGGTTTTCATTTTTGATTTTGATGCACAGCTTGAGTTTCTCTAGATATTCTTCTTAGAGAGGCTTCTCTGTTCCCTTGAAGTGCTTGATGCCACATATGTGCACGTGTAAACAAAATCCACTGTACCATTAACACCAGTACACAGTAATATGAAGTTTAAATGAGATAACTACAAAACTTTCAGTAAAGAAGTATAAAACTGTTTTATGTCTGACAAGATACATACTGTGCCATATCCACACAGTTTGAGAACTGCTTATGTCAACTATACGTTATTTAGTTTAATTTTATAAAACTGTTTTATGTCTGACAAGATACATACTGTGCCATATCCACACAGTTTGAGAACTGCTGATGTCAACTATACGTTATTTAGTTTAATTTTATAAAACTGTTTTATGTCTGACAAGATACATACTGTGCCATATCCACACAGTTTGAGAACTGCTTATGTCAACTATACGTTATTTAGTTTAATTTTATAAAACTGTTTTATGTCTGACAAGATACATACTGTGCCATATCCATCCAGTTTGAGAACTGCTAATGTCAACTATACGTTATTTAGTTTAATTAAATATAGGTTATAAGACACAAGCGTGGAATTTTCATTTTGTTTTTAATTACTTACATTTGAAAATAAAGTCACCTTGGATTGTATTGGTTTAGGATTGAGAATGTACTGATCATAGTCTGAATAAGAAGTAACAAAATGATCAATAATACTTGTAGTTATATAACTCATGTTTAGTGTGAGTTTTATGATCATATGAGATAATGTTGCACATTCTTTAACATATGCCTTGAAATAATATAACTTATGTTTAGTACAAATGTGACTTTTATGATTATATGAGATGTTTCACATTCTTTAACATATGATTTGAAGTATTGTAACTTATGTTTAGTACAAATGTGAGTTTCATGATCATGCAAGACGTTGTCCCACATTCTTTAACATGTGTCTTGTACCCAGCGTAAGTTATATTACTTCAAATGTGAGGTTTTGATCATGTGAGATGTTGACCCACATTCTTTAACATGTGTCTTGTACCCAGCATAAGTTATATTACTTCAAATGTGAGGTTTTTGATCATGTGAGATGTTGACCCACATTCTTTAACATGTGTCTTGTACCCAGCATAAGTTATATTACTTCAAATGTGAGGTTTTTGATCATGTGAGATGTTGACCCACATTCTTTAACATGTGTCTTGTACCCAGCGTAAGTTATATTACTTCAAATGTGAGGTTTTTGATCATGTGAGATGTTGACCCACATTCTTTAACATGTGTCTTGTACCCAGCGTAAGTTATATTACTTCAAATGTGAGGTTTTTGATCATGTGAGATGTTGACCCACATTCTTTAACATACAACTTGAAGTAATATAACTTATGTTTAGTACAAGTAAGTTTGTGATTATGAGATGTTGCCTCGCTTTCTTTAACATATGACGTGTAGTAATATAACTTACAATTAATACAAGTGTGATTTTTATGATCATATGAGATGTTGTCCAACATTCTTTAACATCTGTCCAATTGAGAATATGACCTATACTCCCACCAGAATCCACACATGTGTATATAGCAATATGATTAGTTGAAATGTTGAATGCTATATACAATGAAATATCTGCATTGATATATTTTAATATTTGACATTTTTGTTATTTCAAAGAAAACTCTCATTTGTTCCTTTAAAGTAAATTCCTTTTCTATAGATTTCATGACATGGTATTGTACAATATACAAGAATCATATAGCATCCCATAAACAACTGTATTTTTTAAATAACCTCAACTTTTTGTCATTCCCTGAATGTTTTTATTTTGAAGAATAAGTACCCCAGAAATACTGATATTAAGATCTGTTACAAACACTTAAACTACGTGGTCTATACAAGGGTAGCAAACTTAGTCACCACATTAGAATTTCTTGCTAACTTTGAACATCTAGTTTCAGAAAGTTCAACAATTATGAACTAGAACTGGGTTGTTTTAAATTAGGATTTTCCTGAAATATAGTATTTATCCCATAATGAATCCAAACTGATAAAAGTTTAGTCAGAACAAAGTTTCATTTTCTAAAATTTTGTATATATATTCAAGCTAAACTGAAACTATTGTTTAGTAGGAAGAGCTAAACTCTGTGTATACTTTCTGTGTGTATGATAGAAAGAATGTATATTTTACAGGCTCTTGATGAATTTGCCACCAAACTTATAGAAGGTCAACATTATGCGTCAGATGATGTAGCACAAAGAAGAGCAGCGGTAAGTTAGATCAGTTGAATATTTGTATATGTAATAGAACTTATAGAAGGTCAACATTATGCGTCAGATGATGTAGCACAAAGAAGAGCAGCGGTAAGTTAGATCAGTTGAATATTTGTATGTGTAATAGAACTTATAGAAGGTCAACATTATGCGTCAGATGATGTAGCACAAAGAAGAGCAGCGGTAAGTTAGATCAGTTGAATATTTGTATGTGTAATAGAACTTATAGAAGGTCAACATTATGCGTCAGATGATGTAGCACAAAGAAGAGCAGCGTAAGTTAGATCAGTTGAATATTTGTATATGTAATAGAACTTATAGAAGGTCAACATTATGCGTCAGATGATGTAGCACAAAGAAGAGCAGCGGTAAGTTAGATCAGTTGAATATTTGTATATGTAATAGAACTTATAGAAGGTCAACATTATGCGTCAGATGATGTAGCACAAAAGAAGAGCAGCGGTAAGTTAGATCAGTTGAATATTTGTATATGTAATAGAACTTATAGAAGGTCAACATTATGCGTCAGATGATGTAGCACAAAGAAGAGCAGCTGTAAGTTAGATCAGTTGAATATTTGTATGTGTAATAGAACTTATAGAAGGTCAACATTATGCGTCAGATGATGTAGCACAAAGAAGAGCAGCGGTAAGTTAGATCAGTTGAATATTTGTATATGTAATAGAACTTATAGAAGGTCAACATTATGCGTCAGATGATGTAGCACAAAGAAGAGCAGCGGTAAGTTAGATCAGTTGAATATTTGTATATGTAATAGAACTTATAGAAGGTCAACATTATGCGTCAGATGATGTAGCACAAAGAAGAGCAGTGGTAAGTTAGATCAGTTGAATATTTGTATATGTAATAGAACTTATAGAAGGTCAACATTATGCGTCAGATGATGTAGCACAAAGAAGAGCAGCGGTAAGTTAGATCAGTTGAATATTTGTATATGTAATAGAACTTATAGAAGGTCAACATTATGCGTCAGATGATGTAGCACAAAGAAGAGCAGTGGTAAGTTAGATCAGTTGAATATTTGTATATGTAATAGAACTTATAGAAGGTCAACATTATGCGTCAGATGATGTAGCACAAAGAAGAGCAGTGGTAAGTTAGATCAGTTGAATATTTGTATATGTAATAGAACTTATAGACTTGTATTTATGTCATCCAGACTTTCAAATTTTACTTTAATGTAAAAAATAAATTTATAAAATTACACTTTTCATTGCATTCTACAATTGTACTAAAATATAATCATTTTGAGGGACATGATTTTTAATACCCATAAATGAAAGGGACAATTGCATAGTTGTAGTTTAATAGTTGTTTATTTTATATGAAAAATTTAATGTTAGTAAATCTGTGGTGATTAAGTCAGAAAACATTTTATGTATTATTGGAAAAAATCGTTGTAACTTATGTATTTCATAATAAAGCTAGATAACTCAATTTTCACTTAGATAAATCTTTGTATTTGAATAATTTTAGTTTTACTGTTATCGTTTCAGCTACTAGAAGGTCGGCAAGCGCTCCAGGATAAGTGGAGCTATCGTCGTACGATGTTAGAAGATTCATATCGTCTTCAGCAATTTGAACGAGACTGTGATGAAACAAAGGGGTGGATTAGTGAAAAATTGAAAACTGCCATGGATGACAGTTACCTGGTAAAACCTTTTTCAGTTGTTTTGTGTTGTTCTGTCAACGTAGTTCTTTAAACAAATGCTCTGCTTTGACCCCCATGGGTGACAGTTTTCCAGGAGAAAAAAGTGTGAACAGTCTATTGCTAATTTTTATGTTAATGAATTTAAGACTTAGTGATGCCTAGTTTATTTATGTATTTATTTTAACAAAGTATTATCAACCTTGAGAGAATGCTGGATGGAAGAGAACCAATTCTAATTCACCATTACAAGTTAGGAATTAGTTTGTGTTTTATAATTTTTACAAATTCAACTTCACAGAAATAAATTTTAATTAATGCCTTAAAAGACTTTAAAAGGATAATTTATGCTCATCCATAGCATTTGACCCTCAGGTTACAAGTTTGAATCCCCATCACACCAAATATGCTTTCCCTTTCAGCTGTGGAGGCATTATAATTTAATTGGTCAATCCCACTACTCATTATTAAAAGAGTAGTCCAGGAGTTTGCAGTTGGTGGTGATAACTGGCTGGCTGCCTTCTCTCTAGTCTTACACTACTAAATTAGGAATGGCTGGTGTAGATAGCCATCATGTAGCTTTGTGCAAAATTCAAAAACTAACAAACAATGAAAAGGATAATTTGAATAATTATTAAAATATTTTTGGAGATTTTAGGCTTGCTTATCATGCAGTTGTATTAAAATTATTTATTGTACATAGAATTTGCATAGTAACAAAATTATTTTCAACTACTTTTTTGTGTTTGTTGTTCTGTTACTTTTTTAGAGTTTTGTAAAATGATGACATTAAAGGAGATGTTTAACTTAAAACTGTTTACATAAATTTTATGTAAAGTAAGTCCTTACATCTTCATATTTAAAATAAATTTTCTGTTTCTTGTACATTATATGATAACAACAAAGGGTAATATCTCTAACCTTTGGACAAATTTAGGTTTACCCTGAACTTGAATTTTCAGGACCCAGTGAATCTAAATGGAAAAGTTCAGCAACATCAGAACTTTGAACAAGAAGTGAATGCTAATAACAGCAGGGTTGATGAAATCACAAGTACAGGACAAGAACTTATTGACAGTAACCATTACGCATCAGTAAGAATAAAGTAAGTCACTTACTTGTTGCTAGTGTTAGCAGTTTCTCTAAACAACTATTGAATTAATATGTTACGTACATAACTCTAGCAACTAGATACAAAGAGATGTGTTCATGATGCAGAAAAGTCCAGAACAGCTAGATACAAAGACGTTTACACGATGCAGAAAAGTCCAGAACAGCTAGATACATATATGTATGCTGATAAAACCATAATCTTTGAATACATTCAAATGAGTATACAGTGTTAGTAGCTCAATAGTCCATGAATATTATGTAATATTGATTGCTGTCTGTGAGCTTTTACATGTAGTAGTACGTTTAGTGTTTTTCTGTTAAAGTCTTTAATGTCTATTTCATTCAACAGCTACTTCATTTTTTATGCTTTACTTTTTATTGAAATTATTTCATTGTCGTTTACACTCTATATATTAAAATATAAACTGTTTTATTTTACAAATACTGTGAAATGTTTTACATACTATTTAGTAAATGTTTATACATCTAGCTTATAGAAATTCAAAGAAATTTCTAATAGTATTTAAGAGGTGAAGTTAATTACAGATAAAGGGGGGAGGTTGTAATCACATAAACAGTCTATAAAGCTTGGAACAGGTAGTAGTTCAGTGATGACGAGAAACCCACTTGTTGAGAAATTTATATGCAAAAACGGCTCGTTTGGGCTGAGAAAACACTTTACATCGTCTTTACATTGGGCTTTACATAGAAAACACTTTACATTGTGCTGAGAAAACACTTTACATCGTCAGTGAACCTGACGATGACCGAAGAAGGTCGAAACGTTGTTCGCTCTTCTATGTAAAGTGTTTTCTCAGCCCAAACGAGCCGTTTTTGCATATAAAGGTAGTAGTTCAATATCAAATTTTCAAATAGATCCTCATGTAAATCTTTTAAATTTTAAAAAGAAATATAAATAATTCGGTTGTAACAATTGAGTCTGATATAACTCAATGTTAACCCTATAGCATGTTGAAGTTCCATTTCTATGAATCAAATGGGTAATTTATCTCAAGAAACAAGACGTTTAAAAAGACATCTAGTTCTTTTCCTACTAGCTATGAATATATTTACAGTACACTGTTTGTTTTTTTTGTGAAATGATGAGACTGTTGCAAGAAGAAACTAAAAAGTCTCCCCAGGAATGTTTTCACAGTCAATATGTACGATGAATCTTCATTGATTAATGCTGTTCTTTTTCAACTTTTTACATTCCTAGGTCTAGAAGCTGCTAGAACATTGATCTTGTGATCCAGACAGTACATACTCAATTATTTGTAGCTGTCAGATATATAAAACCATATTTACAGGGAAAAGAATCCGTAAATACTCATATCGCAGAACAGCACAAAGTCTTTTAAATCTTGTTTAAGAAAATTTATTAATTAAAAATGTTATACGTATTGCTGCACATCACATTTATCATTAATTATACAATATGCTTATCAGTGAAAGAATGGGTGAGATTGTTGATTTGTGGGAGTCCTTGACTGAAGCAACTGCCAAAAAGGGAACCAAAATGAAAGAAGCGTCGGCTGAGCAACAGTTTAACCGTGGAATTGAAGACATTGAAATTTGGTTGTCTGAACTTGAGGGACAGCTTCTTTCAGAAGATAATGGCAAAGTTTGTAAACTTTATTACAATTATTATCATTTTCAAAAGAGATTTTTATTTATGGGAAAAATTGTAGAAAGATTAATCTTTACGTTTCTGATTATATTTCTGTAATACATACCTAATTGATTATTATATTGTATACTGAACTAAAGCTTAACAAATGTCTGGCCTGTTGTTTCAGATATTTTTATACAGTTAGCATCATAAATTTATAAATTGGGGTTGTGGTGGCTTACATAGGAATGGCTATTTAGTCTTAAGTGGAACAACGTTTTATAGATCCATTCCCCATATCTTTGATACTTTTTAATTTCAGTTTATTCTTAAAAATTTTGTGTAACTGTATTAGGTAATAACATGATTGCATTTGCTAATAATCTAATAAAATATTTCCTAGAATATTACCAAAACATTTGTGAAGTACTACCATACGGTAATCAAAACATTTGTGAAGCACTACCATATGGTAATCAAAACATTTGTGAAGTACTACCATATGGTAATCAAAACATTTGTGAAGTACTACCATACGGTAATCAAAACATTTGTGAAGCACTACCATATGGTAATCAAAACATTTGTGAAGTACTACCATACGGTAATCAAAACATTTGGGAAGCACTACCATACGGTAATCAAAACATTTGGGAAGTACTACCATACTGTAATCAAAACATTTGGGAAGTACTACCATACAGTAATCAAAACATTTGTGAAGCACTACCATATGGTAATCAAAACATTTGTGAAGCACTACCATACGGTAATCAAAACATTTGTGAAGCACTACCATACGGTAATCAAAACATTTGGGAAGTACTACCATACGGTAATCAAAACATTTGTGAAGTACTACCATACGGTAATCAAAACATTTGTGAAGCACTACCATACGGTAATCAAAACATTTGTGAAGCACTACCATACGGTAATCAAAACATTTGTGAAGCACTACCATACGGTAATCAAAACATTTGTGAAGCACTACCATACGGTAATCAAAACATTTGTGAAGCACTACCATACGGTAATCAAAACATTTGTGAAGCACTACCATACGGTAATCAAAACATTTGTGAAACACTACCATACGGTAATATTTCCTGGAATATCTTGTCTTAAAAGTGTTTGTCTAAATTCTAAAACAAATTGTGGACACAAATTATAAATGTAATAGTAATATTACTATACAACATAAAACTTGGTTTTTAAATGTACTACATTTAATAGTGAATTACATTTAAGTTTTTGATCATTCTTAGTAACCTGTACAAATAAATGTACCTAATTTAGTGATGTAATTTTGGAAATCAGTTTTATATCCCGTTATAATCCATATTCCTAAAATAACAGGATCTTACTAGTGTCCAGAACCTACTGAAGAAACATGCCCTACTTGAAGCTGATGTCAGTTCTCATCAGGTGAGGTTTACCAATTCACAATCAGATCTCTTCTATTGAACTTTGATGCCACAAAGCTGTCTTAATAATGGGACATATAGCTCAAATTACTTTAGATATGATTTGCAAGATTAACTTTGAAACTTTATTTGTAAGTTTTAATGAGTATTATTCTGTCCTTTTAGTGGAAACTAAAAATTTGTTATATTTTAATTCTTGTATTTTTTTGTCATATTAAAGGCTTTCCTATGTCCCTACATTTGCAAATTTTTTATATTATACAAGTAATATATATTACAGATACAAATTATGACAGTAACATATATTTGGAAGCACTACCAAGAATACTCTTTAGATTATAAACACTGTGCAACATTTTAAAATTATTTATAAAATTTATTAATTTCAGTGACTCTTTGTGATGAGAAAAATAGAAACATATTTGTTGTAAGAATTTATTTTATTGTGAAACGTTTTTTAAAATATTTTTGGGCTATTAAGTCAGAAGTTTACTTGTTGTCCTGAAAGAAATATAAATTGTGTTATAGTTAGGTTTGTTACCTTTTCCAGGATCGCATTGATGGTATCGTAATCCAAGCTAACCAGTTTGTTGAAAGAAATCACTTTGATGCAGATATAATCAAATCCAAACAAGTTGCTCTGGTAGAACGTTACAATGGCCTGCAGCAGCCAATGAGTGCAAGGCGCCAACGTTTAAATGATTCTCTTCATGTGCAACAACTGTTCCGTGATATTGAAGATGAAGAAGCTTGGATACGAGAAAAAGAACCAATTGCAGCTTCTACCAACAGAGGTCAAATAATTACTTCTGTCATGGTTAAAATTAATATTTTTAGTATTAAAATTATTCTAAGATGAAGTGTTTTCAGTAATTTTTATTTGCATTTATTTAAACATTTAAATTCCTCACGTTATGATAGATTTGAGGTACATGCTTGCAGAAAATGAGAGTTTGGGAACATTTTTGGATTTTGACAAAATTTCAATGTTTCCAGAGTGCTTTTTGAAAGTGCAACTGCCTCTCTAAGTAAGACATATGCATAAAGTTATTCTATTTCCACCTTGTTTATATGTGCAGATGTCGTGTAGTTTTATTGCATTTACAAATAACTTTCTAAAAATGGAAGTATTTACTTTTAGGAGACATAACATCTTATTAACTCCCTTCGGGGGTGATGACTTAGTTATTACTAGTTTTGATGCTTCTAACCATTATTTAACTTCCAGTAAACCGTTGAGTCTGTAGTTTTATCTGTATTGATACAAAATGTGATTGGTTAATTCATTTAGATTGTGGCTTTTTGTTCTTTTTAATTCCAAAATTATTACTTTTGTATGTAAATGGTAGTATATAAGAATCAGTAAATTGGAGATAGCTTCACATAGCTACAAAGTAAATCAAACATATTTTCTCTGAAACCCTTTATATATATATCTTTTATTTTATTTCTAGGAAGAGACTTGATTGGAGTTCAGAATCTAATAAAAAAACACCAAGCTGTACTAGCTGAAATCAACAACCATGAACACAGAATTCGAGCTGTGTGCCAGGTTGGAGAAGAAATGACTAATGAAGGTAAATATTTTTTTTTCACTCATTAGGTATGTTGTTGTTTTTTTTTAATTTGAACAGGTGTATGTTCCTTTTGTGAAATTTACCCACAAAAGAACAAATATATAATTTTTTGAATTATATATATATATAATTATAATACATAAAAACTATAGCAAAGCAATGTATTGGTGTGTTCTGATAAATATGTTCACATGTTGTCAGTTTACAAAGTTAATAGACTTTAAATTTAACAGTTTAACATTGAGATTTTAGACCAAGTTCATTTAACTGATGTGTGGCTTAAAGTAATGTTTGGATTCAAAACACGAAATACTAGAAACCAAAATCTAAAATAAAAAAAGGAATTTGTTACTACAAAACATAACTCCATCTTAGAAAATAAACCATGCATTTATAAGTTAAATTAATTGTAAGTTAGCATAGTTAAATTAAAGTTTACTGACATTTATATATATATATATATAAATCAAATAGCAGTTTATAATCTACAGGTAAATAACCCCCTAAGTGAATTTAGATAGACTGACGTTTACTGACTTTATAAATAAACCAAGCATCAATCAGTATATTATCTACAGGTAAATAAACCCATAAGTGAGTTTGGACTGACTGACATTTACTGACTTTATGAATGAACCAAGCGTCAGCTAGTTTATAGTCTATGGGAAAATAAACCCTTTATATCAGATAAAATGTTTTTATTATTAAATGTCATGGATATGTTTAAATTCAAAGTTAACATTATGGTTAAAATACTGTTGGAGATTATGAATATTTAAGATGTTCAGGTGTTGAGAAATATATTATCTCTGATAGGTCATTTTGCTGCTGATGAAATTCACAGAAGATTGGAGCAGTTGAATGACAAATGGCAGCAGCTTAAGGTCAGTTTCTATATTTTGTTGTAAGAAAAGATAATGACCAGTATATCGTGTCAACACCATAGAATAAAAACTGGTCGTAATAATACACTCCCAAACTAATATTATTGGTTGAAAAATGATTGATGCACTGAAATTAATAGTAAAGATGCACTCCTGAAATGAAAGATAATACTCTAATCAAAATAATTACACATACTTTCAAACAAAAGAATGTTAACTTAGTATCTTTTAAGCAAAGTTGCAACAATGTAATTAAAAAACCAAACTTTCATATACACACAACAGTGAATCCATAAACATATTTTTTATCTCTGTTAGGACAAAGCTCGACAACGTAAAGAAGACTTGGACGACTCTCTTCAAGCCCATCAGTACTTTGCTGATGCCAATGAAGCAGAATCATGGATGAAAGAGAAAGAACCTATTGCTGGAAACCAAGACTTTGGAAAGGATGAGGATTCTGCTGAGGTGAGGTATTGAATGTTATGTATTCGGTGTAATGTTAACAGTATAAATTTATGTATTCAAAATTAGTATTTACTTTAGACAGAGAACTGAACAGATGTTTCTTTATATGACACAACATTAAATTCATTTTAACAGACAACATTTACTAGCAGTACTTTAATTTTGATAGAAAATTATTGCATGAATATTCCTCAAATAATTTAAAATGTTTTCATTTATTTTATTGTTTTATACATGGTAAATATGTAAATTTTAACATTTCTTGTAACCTTTAGTATGATATAGCGACAAACATATAATTGTTTTCTGTGAAACTTTTATTGAGTTTTACACCTTATAGATACAGATATGTTTTATAAATGAATGTGTAGGCCCTCTTGAAGAAACAAGAAGCACTTATGGCAGATCTGGAGGCTTTTGGCAACACCATATCTGGCTTGAGAGAACAAGCACAGGCCTGTCGTGTAAGTTACTAGGTTCAATTCCATAAGTACAATATATTGCAGTAAATAGACCAGAGTGATGGAAACTTTGATATTAATGCTGATTTGAAAGGGTAGTTAATTAAAAACTTATTTATGGTTAGCAGTGGAACTGATGAAAATATAAAAAAAACATAAAACACACATACATGATTATTTGCCATTGTAGGATTTTTACATAACATATATTGAATATATATATTAGTTACAAACGTGATAAAATGTTGAAGTCAGAGTCTTTTAAGAAATATTGCTAAGAAGTTCAAGCATGCTATTTAAAAAAACATAATAACCTCATTCCAGACTTGGCTCCCTTGGTGTAATTGTTTTCTAGTAAAGTACAATATAATTTTACTTTTTAATAGCAACAAGAAACGCCTGTGATAGACCAAGCTGGTAAGGAATTTGTTATGTCATTGTACGACTATACAGAAAAAAGTCCGAGAGAAGTTTCAATGAAGAAAGGGGATATATTGACGTTACTCAATAGTAACAATAAGGTATTTCAACTGTTACAATAGTAACAATAAGGTAGTTCAACTGTTACAATAGTAACAATAAGGTATTTCAACTATGTTACAATAGTAACAATAAGGTATTTCAACTATGTTACAATAGTAACAATAAGGTAGTTCAACTGTTACAATAGTAACAATAAGGTAGTTCAACTGTTACAATAGTAACAATAAGGTAGTTCAACTGTTACAATAGTAACAATAAGGTATTTCAACTGTGTTACAATAGTAACAATAAGGTATTTCAACTGTTACAATAGTAACAATAAGGTATTTCAACTGTGTTACAATAGTTTAAAAACACGTTACTCAATGTTAACAATAAGGTATTTCAACTGTTACAATAGTTTAAAACACGTTACTCAATAGTAACAATAAGGTATTTCAACTGTGTTACAATAGTTTAAAAACACGTTACTCAATGTTAACAATAAGGTATTTCAACTGTTACATTAGTTTAAAAACACGTTACTCAATGTTAACAATAAGGTATTTCAACTGTGTTACAATAGTTTAAAAACACGTTACTCAATGTTAACAATAAGGTATTTCAACTGTTACAATAGTAACAATAAGGTATTTCAACTGTGTTACAATAGTTTAAAAACACGTTACTCAATAGTAACAATAAGGTATTTCAACTGTGTTACAATAGTTTAAAAACACATTTTTCAATAGTAACAATAAGGTATTTCAACTGTGTTACAATAGTTTAAAAACGTAATCCACTGTAGATAAGGTGTGACATTTCTCATACCGAAGTAAACATATTGTTAAATTCTTTCAAAAATTCATAAAATTTAGATATTAGGAACATTTACATCAGAATTACGATATATTCTATTAAATTGTACTTTACTCACTAATAAAAACATTTGTAAAATCCTTATTTTGTATTATTGTTATTTGTATATTTAAACCAGTTTTTCCAAGTGTTAGAATTCATTTTGAATTGTCAAATTTCATAACTTCTTACGAATCTGGTAAATTGATCCATTTTCTTAAAGTTGAAAAATGAAGATAGACATTTTGCTGAAACATTGGAAAACAATAACTTAAAAAAATTACTATAGAACTATTAATGTAATTTGTTGAACTTTCTGTAGCCCTCTTAATTATCTCAGACTCAGTATTGTTCCCCTAGCAAATAAAATAGTCTATAATTTGATGCCATAGTAGAAAAAGACTTAAAGTTGAGAAGTTAAACCTTTATTTAATGACCATGTTACTTTTGTCTGTTGTATAGGACTGGTGGAAAGTGGAAGTTAACGATCGACAGGGTTTTGTGCCAGCTGCTTATGTAAAGAAAATTGAAGCTGGTCTGTCTGAAAGCCAACAAAACCTTGCTGACACCAACAGTATTTCTGCTAGACAAGCTCAGATTGAAGCTCTGTATGCAAACTTGCTCTCTCTGGGCAGAGAGCGCTGTCGGAAACTGGAAGAAACTTGCAAAGCCTACCAGTTAGTTCGAGAAGCTGCTGAACTTGCACAGTGGATAAAAGACAAGGTAGCTCTTATTGATTCTAGTTTTTTTAGATAAAAATATCTTATATTGCTGTAAGAAGAATTTTTTGAGTGGTCAGGCCATTGTCATTTTAATATGGTTCTGGGGCTGTCCTCAAAGAAAACATTTGATATTTAAATTTTAGAATATTAAATCTTGAGCCATTTTCGTGAAATATACTGCATGCATACAATATGACGTTTTGAAGTAAAAGCAGCAAGTTTTAATTCATAAGAAGTAGCTATACGTGGAACAGGAACATGGTTCAGAGCTATACGTGGAACAGGAACATGGTTCAGAGCTATACGTGGAACAAGAACATGGTTCAGAGCTATACGTGGAACAAGAACATGGTTCAGAGCTATACGTGGAACAGGAACATGGTTCAGAGCTATACGTGGAACAGGAACATGGTTCAGAGCTATACGTGGAACAAGAACATGGTTCAGAGCTATACGTGGAACAGGAACATGGTTCAGAGCTATACGTGGAACAAGAACATGGTTCAGAGCTATACGTGGAACAGGAACATGGTTCAGAGCTATACGTGGAACAGGAACATGGTTCAGAGCTATACGTGGAACAGGAACATGGTTCAGAGCTATACGTGGAACAGGAACATGGTTCAGAGCTATACGTGGAACAGGAACATGGTTCAGAGCTATACGTGGAACAGGAACATGGTTCAGAGCTATACGTGGAACAGGAACATGGTTCAGCCATGGCCTAACTGAACTCATCATGTGTGACTGTTTTATTGATTTTGTGAAAGTTTGTGAATATTTCTTTTATTTTTTTCCTTTGTACAGAAACTTAACCGTCTCAGTGGGGCCTCAGTCAAATTGACCAGCCACATGACTTCTTTCTACTTGTTTAAAATCTCTCTAAATTTACTACTTATAACTTTCAATATAGTGTGTATGTCTTCACAAAATTTGGCAGGCTTTCAGTTAACATTACGAGTCTTTCACATATAAACAATTATATTTATATTTGTTTGGTGAAGTATTTTTTAATATACTAAAATAAAGATTTGTTTTGGATATTTGATGTGCAAAGTGATTTTCGTGTTAAGATTAAAAATACTTTTTTTAATCTCAAAAATTTAAAATTTCCTTTGTGCAACCTTGAAACCTCCTAAATACATTTTAAATATTTGTTTTCAGTAAAACTTCATATTATATTTGTTATTTTCTCTATCCTATCTCTGTACAAGATTGGTCAATTTGACTGCTCTTATAACCACCAAAAGAAAATTGATATAAATCTAAATTATCTTTTTTTTTTCTAAAATAACTTCATATTGTAACATGGAACTACATTCGCTAATTCCAAGTAGTCTTAAGCCCATAACAGCCTACATCTTTCATAATTATTGCCCTCTGAACTATGACTAATTACTCTTGAGCCATTATAAGTTGTAAATATTGAAGGAACATGGAGCTCATGTTATGCTATCAAATTCCATTATCCAGTAGCTGCTTGTGTGTGTGCTTTGTGAAATATTTTAATTATATTATTATTTATTTTACCTAATCTAACTTTAACTAACCTAGATAGATAGGTTAATTTTAATTACTTTTATAATAATAAACATGAAATAAAGGTATATTTCTTTTATTTGATAGCTCTGTAACCAAACAGAATTGGAGGCTATAAAAATTATGGTTTGTCTAAAAATTATGATTTTTTAGCGATTAATTTATGTTTAATTTCATAGTTTTTTAAGGGTGGTAAATAAAATATAGAGGACCAGAATTCAGGATTTTTTAAAATATTGCCTTATAAAATTAATAACTTAAAACTTATGTACTAATTGATATAACATAAATAGAAAATACGTGAATAAAATTTTGAATGTAAGTCAGGAAAACCTTGTGTTGTGCACAGTATGCAAGTCGTGAAAACCTTGTGTTGTGCACAGTAAGCAAGTCGTGAAAACCTTGTGTTATGCACAGTAAAGGATGCCCATGGTGATAGGGTTAATTACTCATAAATAAGATAATTTGAGAGTACTGGCACAAGCTGGAGGTTTTGGATTCAGTTACTTATATAAATTTAAAATTGCTATACACCTCTTATCCAGTTACAATCGCTGATTGTTATTAAGCAGCAAAGATTACTTTTTGAATGTATGGGGAAAATTGATAGAAGAGCTGAGATTTAGTATTGATAATATATATATTTTTTTTCAGGAACAAGTTGCAAATATTCAGGAGGTTGGTGAAGATCTGGAGCAAGTCGAGGTGCTTCAAAAGAAGTTCGATGATTTTCAGTCTGATCTTAAAGCTAATGAAATTCGATTAGCTGAAATGAATGAGATTGCTACCCAGTTAATGAACCTCGGACAGACAGAGGCAGCTCTAAAAATTCAAACACAGATTGAAGTAAGACATGCATATTATGTTGTAGAGTTTTCTACTGAATTTCGTGAATAACTGCTACAAGATTGAGTCTTACTAATTTTACTGGTCTGTCAGTGATACGTTTATGGACTTACAACACTAAAATGCAAGGTTTTATTCTCCTTAGTGGATAGAGCACAGCCCACAGTGCAGGGTTGCACTGAATGAAACTTACACACTTATTTTACTGAACATTTATTTCTACTGTGTAAAGAATGCACTGTTTCAAGGTTTAAAAGAATTAATTAAGGAAATGGAAAACTGTACACTTAAGAGTATTTTATATCCTTCCCTGTCCTCACCTGATAACTCAGTAGTAAATTTGCTAATTTATAGCAATAAAAGTTTGGTTTTAATAACATAATTAGATAGCTCATTTTTTATCTTTATAGCTTACAATAATACATACCAAAGATTTATAATTATCTTTTATAAAGAGGAGAGAATGAACAAACAATATTCCGATAAAATGTTCTGGTCTCTATGTATTTTGTAACACATGAATAACCTCTGTTCACTGCAGGACTTAAACCAGAAGTGGCAAGACCTTCAGCATGTCACTTCTGAGAGAGCAACCCAACTTGGTACAGCCCACGAAGTTCAGAGATTCCACCGAGATGTAGACGAAACAAAGGATTGGATACAGGAGAAAGATGAAGCACTGGAAAGTGAAGATTATGGACAAGATCTCCAGAGTGTCCAGACTTTACAACGAAAACATGAAGGTTTAGAAAGGGATCTAGCTGCTCTAGGAGACAGGGTATTTTAAATCTGTTTTTTATGTTATTTCTTTGAGAACACTGTTTTACATGTGACAAGTGACTAAAGTACTATTATACAAATGTATACTTCTGGTTTAAGATATATATTTTAAGCATTTGCCTCCATTGTAAATCAGTTTAATGTTTGCTAAGGATTTTTATCTGCTAATTACAAAATACTGTTAATTACTGTGTTATAAACAGTTGCTACCTATTCCCCTTTTTAAAGATGGTGTAAGTGATGAATTAATATTAATTTATATTACAGCAAATGTGTTTAATTCTAAAAATAAATCGCTGTGTAAAACATTATAGATCAAACAGCTCGATGAAACTGCCAGTAGATTGATGCAGACACATCCTGATTCAGCTGAGACAATCTATGTAAAACAAAAAGAGATTAACGAAGAGTGGACACAGTTGACTGCTAAAGCTAATGCTCGCAAAGAAAAGTTGTTGGACTCGTATGACCTCCAGCGTTTTCAGCTGACTACAGGCAAGATTATTAAACAATAATTCAAAATGGTCACTAAATTAATTACCAAGTAAAAGGTTCAGTGAGTGCACAAGTTTTTTGTTATGCTTGTGGTACTTTGTAATAAAAATCTGATACTTTAAAAATTAGGTATTTAATCAAAGACCAACAGTAATGCTCCCAGAGTAATACTTTCTGGAAGTGACTAACCAAACTTTCTTTGTAATCAATGGTGGGTTACCAAAGATATAATATCTGTAATTTACAATCAAAATTCATACATTCAACAAAAAGTAATTTACTCACACTAAGTTACACTTTTCAGAATTATTCACAATGGTAATTCATTGCTAGTTATTTTGAGAAAAAATAATGTATACAAGGATATAACATTAAATAACTAACTAATTAATTGATACACATGTAACATATTAGACTTATATTTCTGTAACATGAACATTTTTCATTAAGCATGTGCCAGTGTCGTAAAATATTTATAGCTGTAGTAATGTGAATGAAAGTAACATATTTAAATAACAGTTTCAATTATGTTTTCAAATATGCAGAGACCTCACATCATGGATCGGCAGTATGACCAGTTTGGTGTCTTCTGAAGAGTTGGCTAACGATGTCACTGGAGCTGAGGCACTTTTAGAGCGCCACCAGGTAGAAAGATTAAGAACTATTCTGTAAACAAAGTTCTTCATTTTCAGTGTTATCTTTGTTCATACTTCACTTAATTTCAGCCTTTATAGCGTATTGTGCAACTTATTATTGTTTTATGTTCACACCAGTTCTACATTCTTAACTAATAAACTTTGGATGTGATATAGTACCATTCTTATTGAAATGTTTATGTCATTCTTATTATTTTTGTATTATTTATATTTTGCTTTGTAACATTTTATTCAAAGATTGAGAAAATGTCAAATACTTTGTTACCATTTTTATGTCTTAATACATCATATATGTTACTATTGATACGAGTGCTGTTTTATGTAGAATTACCAGACATATTTTCTGTGGCATATCACTGGTACAGGTATCATTAGAACTGCCTTCCCTTTTTCTTCTGAATTATTATTTTTGGTTTGACTGACTTTTCAACAACTTGCATACGTGTATCTAAACACAAAGAAACACAGTGCTTTTAATTGTCATGTTAACTAACAGTTCTTTTTTCTCATAATATTTATAAAATTATTTTCTTTAAAATGTTAGGAGGAATGCAGATGCTTGTCTAATTTAAATTTAATATATGAAATTTCTGTTTATTTTCATAATTTAAGAAATAAGTTGTTTTTTGATTTCTTTTTACGCATGAAATTTATTTAATTAAAGAAATTACCAGTATAACCAAATTGTCAAGTTTTATGGACACATTAATATATACTATGTAGCAAAAAAAATCGACTTCTTGTAGATTTTCAGAAACAACAAATTTATATCAAAATCTAGTCACACCTACTACTTGTAAACTTTGAAAATTATACCAAAACTCAGTTTCCTCTGATATGTGTTTTTAGAAAAAAAAGTAAGAACTGATTGACTATTTATTATACCCTCATTTGCATGCTGATGTAGGGAACAAACTTTAAAAGTATGATCTTTGATAAGACATCAGCTCAGTTAATGTTAGAATGGTTAATTATGAACTTGTTGATCAGATATTCTGGAATAATCCATGTCTTGAATGTTTAGTTTTTAATAAGAAAAATTACAATATCTTTTATAAAAATAGTAATACAGAGTGAAAATATGTAGGTGTTGAATGTATAATATTTTAGCAATACAAAGTGAAAATATATGCATGTGTAACGTTTTAGTAATACAAAGCGAAAATATATACATGTGTAATATTTTAGTAACACAGTGAAAATATGTGCATGTGTAATGTTTTAGTAATACAAAGTGAAAATATATACATGTGTAATATTTTAGTAACACAGTGAAAATATATGCATGTGTAACGTTTTAGTAATACAAAGTGAAAATATATACATGTGTAATATTTTAGTAACACAGTGAAAATATGTGCATGTGTAATGTTTTAGTAACACAGTGAAAATATGTGCATGTGTAATGTTTTAGTAACACAGTGAAAATATATGCATGTGTAATGTTTTAGTAACACAGTGAAAATATATACATGTGTAATATTTTAGTAACACAGTGAAAATATGTGCATGTGTAATGTTTTAGTAACACAGTGAAAATATGTGCATGTGTAATGTTTTAGTAACACAGTGAAAATATATGCATGTGTAATGTTTTAGTAACACAGTGAAAATATATACATGTGTAATATTTTAGTAACACAGTGAAAATATGTGCATGTGTAATGTTTTAGTAACACAGTGAAAATATGCGCATGTGTAATGTTTTAGTAACACAGTGAAAATATGCGCATGTGTAATGTTTTAGTAACACAGTGAAAATATGTGCATGTGTAATGTTTTAGTAACACAGTGAAAATATGTGCATGTGTAATGTTTTAGTAACACAGTGAAAATATGTGCATGTGTAATGTTTTAGTAACACAGTGAAAATATGTGCATGTGTAATGTTTTAGTAACACAGTGAAAATACGTGCATGTGTAATGTTTTAGTAACACAGTGAAAATACGTGCATGTGTAATGTTTTAGTAACACAGAGTGAAAATACGTGCATGTGTAATATTTTTGTAACACAGAGTGAAAATATGTGCACGTGTAATGATTTAGTAATATAGAGCGAAAATGTGTAGACACGAATGTGTAACATTTTGGTGATACGATGTGAAGGAGCTATTATGTAAAAGTAACATATAAAAGAGGCCATTCTTCAGTTATATATGAAGTTATAAAAGATGTATTATGCGGAACATTTGCTATTGGAGAGGTTTAGGAAGAAGATTGCTGTATACTTCTTATATAGACATATGTACAAGTGCTATGTAAGTGGGAGTTGGTTTTAACAATTGGAATTAAAATATATATAAAAATCAACAACAAATATTACATTACAAAAATACAGAATACAGTGTTGGTTTCAGGAACACAGAACTGAAATTGATGCTCGATCTGGAACTTTCCAAGCCTTTGAACGTTTTGGACAGCAGCTATTACAGAGTGGCCACTATGCTAGTGTCGAAGTTCAAGAAAAGCTTGAAAAAATGAACGATGCACGTAGAGAACTTGAGAAGTAAGCATGAACGTGTGTAGTTATAGTAAAATATAATACAAGTATATAATTGTATCATATAATAATATAGTTCCTGATCGTGAGAGGATATGTAGATGAAGGTTTGTAGCTAATAAGATGATTTTAGACATTTCTAAAGTTATGGATCACATTACTTTTGAAAACTAGAGCATTCTCTATATCAGTTGTCTTGCACTTAAAAAAAATATCTACAATTTTCAATGATGAGTCGTCGTCATCTCAATAAGTTAGATATGATAAGTAAAATATGAACTGTTTGGTTATATTAAACAATGACACAATAATAAATGAACAATGAACAATCTCTTGAAAATATCACATATCAATAATTTGCTAAGCATGGTGTAAATAGTAGAAAATAATTTTTCTTAAAACTGCATTATAGGAAGTTTTTAATATTTGTATAAATGGTTGTTATTGATCATATGTTTCATTTTAGTTCTTTATAACTAGATAAAATGGAAGTACTTGGATATTACTTGTATTTAGAAAGAAAGTAGCAATTGAAACATTGAATATCATTTTCAACTGTAGGAATTAAAATGTTAAACTAGTTTTTTTATTGGACTTTTGCTTTCATCTGAATCTTAGTATGTAGCACTTGTTTTGTTTGTTTACTTGTTTATATATTATTAATAATAAAGTCTTTAAAAGCTGGTTTTCAGATACTTATGATTTATTCACTGTTTTCTTTGTACAAGAATGCCAAATTATGTAAATAACGCCTTCAAAGACAGAAAGAGAACGTTAGAAAAGTGACTTTTATCAAGGAACATACAGCGACCATAAGAAATGTAACCCATTAATGAATTGTGTTTCTTCTCTTCTAATTATGCATGTTTCAGTGCATGGATTGCAAGACGTATGAAATTAGACCAGTGCCTGGAGCTCCAGCTGTTCTATAGAGACTGCGAACAGGCTGAGAGCTGGATGGCCAGTCGTGAGGCTTTCCTTAGCTCTGATGACATGGGAGGAGACAATGTAGAGGCCTTGATAAAAAAACATGAAGATTTTGATAAAGCTATTAATGTGCAAGAGGAGAAAATAACAACTTTGGCACACATGGCTGACCAGCTGATTGCCAGTGATCACTACGATTCAGATACCATTAGAGAAAAGAAGGAACAAGTGCTCGATAGGTGTGTGTATCTCTTGTAACGTTATTTAACTGGATATTTTGATATTTATTATAAAGTAAAATGTCGTACTAATCTTTTGTTGAAAATATTACTGTGTACAAAGAAGCACACTTTTTTAACATGTGCATGGAGAACAGATATGTTTTTTTAGGGTACTATGGGGTGACCTTGTGCTTAGGATTTGAGAAACTCTGTTTATGACCTAGAACAGCATTTCTTAAACTGGGGATTGCAAGGTTGCTTCATGAAGTTCAGAATCATGTTTGATATTGAATGAAAATATTTTTTAAAGTATTTATAGTATAAATAGTTTTCATAAAGTTAAGTGTGTATCAACTAAAACATAGTTTTGGAATACAACTTTTCAGCTACATAGAATCTTTCTTTAAAACAAAAAAATATTGATAGATTTAGGGAATGTGGAAAAAAATTAAAATAAAAAGGGGTCTTACAATATTAAGGCTTGAGAACTGTGATTACATGTTAAGATAAAATATATTTTAATAAATTACATATTCACCTAGATGGCGCCACCTGAAAGAAGCTCTGATTGATAAAAGGTCAAAACTTGGTGAATCCCAGTCTCTACAACAATTTAGTAGAGATGCTGATGAGATAGAGAACTGGATTGCAGAAAAGGTACAAATAGCTAAAGACGAATCCTACAAGGATCCTGCTAATATTCAGGTGAGTAAACTGGAAAAGGTGTGCAGCTCCATGTAAAAATGTTAGGACAAAGCTAAAAATTATATTTCAGACTACTTTTAAAGAACAATGGAAGGTAAATCACAGGTGAAACATCAAAACTGTATTAATAGTCATATTTAGTACAACAGAAACTCAGTGAAAATGCTTGAGTTTAGCAAACAGTTAATATTTTGTGTGTCCCCCATTTTGCTTTAATAACTGCAGATAGTCTTATAGACATTGTTTCAACTTATTTAATCATAGTGTTCTCTGGTATTTCACTCCAAATGTCTCTAATACATGCCCATAAAGTTTCTTTGGAAGTAACTTTTGATTTGTCAAGTGTTTGACTTATCAAATCCCAGATCTGCCCACTTGGTTTCACATTATGGTTTGGTGGAGGTCATTGCATCATTTGAATAACTCCAACAGTTTCTTTCTTAACTAAGTAGTTTCTACACATGATCAGATATTCCATTCTGATTGAGTCTTCTTGATACTGGACACCTTTTTGTCATTTGGTACATGGTCGTTTATCTCGTGTACGATCATTGGCAGTCTTCCTTCTGTCCCGAAGGCTGCATAGACGAAGATACTTAACATAAGTATCATTGAATTTAGAAGTTCTGCCTCTTCCTTTCATATTTTTTAATTTATCTGTCCAAGTCTTACAATAAATGGTTTACTTGACAGTGTTTGTGAAGCATTTCAAGTCTTTAGCAATTTGTTGGAGGATCCAACTAGCATTACATATGCTTTTATGAGAACTCTCTGCTTTACTGACAGTTCTCCATGCTTTTTTGGACCATGGAATTATAATGAAAGTTAATATATAATGTTAAATATTTTATTGGGGTTTATATGTGGAGTGTTATTAGATTGATTTTTTTAGTGTATACCACTGCCACATCTTAGCTTCTTTCTATATAACTAAGACACTACATTGTGTAGCATGACAATTATTTATGACTCTACATTTGAGCAGAACTCTTATGACATGTCCAAGGTACAGGTATAGGAAATCCTAAAAAAATAACTATTCTCACCCTGGCTCATTCAGTTGTCAACAGAGATCAGTGGAACATTATGATAATGTTGAAATTTACATTCCATAATGGTGTGGAAGAATTATCTCCATAGAATGGAAATAATTACAAAATATTCTCTTGTTATAACACTTGCACAGTACTGTAATTGTAGTGTTAACTAACTCCTTCCATTGTATAAAGAGAACATTTTTGTGTAGTTAATTTACCATTGTGTTATTTACATTGTGAACACAATTAAGTGAGATTATTAGGATTAGCATTATTTTAATAAACTGATGTGTTCTTATTTTCATTTCTATGTGAACACAATAAAAAAATTATTTAACCAGATACATAAATATATCAATAATTTTTTTTTATTAAAACATCCAAACCAGAATTTACAAGTTTCACACTAGGTTGTAACACAGGATGGAAAATGAAATAATATGTGGGAATAAAACAAGTTTAAAACATTTACATGTACAAGTATTGCTTTCAGAAATGCAGTAATGGTCTATAATGCTTTTACTATGGAAACAAATAATTAAGTGAAAAGTATTGTAAACCTAAACTAAAGGTCTATTCAAAGTGTGTTTGCAATATTGATGAGTTCATGTTAATTTTACAGTTTATTTTCCCTGCATATGTAACGTGTATTTTTGATTCAACTAGTGAATGTAACCCTTGGTTTTGGAGTGGATATTAAATGTGTTTAATTAAAGCTTGATTGAATGTATGTGTTTAACAGAGCAAGCATCAGAAACATCAAGCTTTTGAGGCTGAACTTGCTGCTAATGCTGACAGAGTCCAGGCTGTCCTTGGTCTTGGTCAAAACTTGATTGACAAACACCAGTGTGCTGGTTCAGAGGATGCAGTTAAAGCCAGACTGGTTTCCATTGCTGACCAGTGGGAACACCTAACACAGAAATCTTCAGAGAAAAGCTTGAAGCTAAAGGAAGCAAACAAGGAAAGAACATTCAATGCTGCAGTGAAAGATCTGGACTTCTGGTTGGGTGAGGTCAGTCTCAACTCTTCACAACACTGGATTATATTTTTAAACCTTACATCAAGATATGGATGTGTAAAGTACTGTATGTATTTCAAACTGTATAAACGATAGCTGTAGTAAGAGTTTTTGTTTTCATATATAATAAGAAATTAATGTTACTGTAATTCTGTTTTGAACTGATGAGCATTTCACTTAAAAGAATGAATTTGACATAAGAATTACTTTTGTTTCCTTTTGTCTGTCATGTCAATGTCTCAGTTGTTACAATACTGATAATTTACACAAATCTATGGAGATTTCTGCTCTGACAAGCAAATTTTTCTTTTAAAATTTATACAAGCCATATGTGTGTGTATACTGGACGATGTGCTACTCTGGATGTGTAATTAGATTTAAGCGTATATTGGTAGAGTAATAAAACTGAATCAGGTATACACATGCCCCATGCTTGGTATTGATTGCTACAACACAAAAGTCATAATCATTGGCTGAAATTTCCCAAGGAGAGACACGTTAACACCACATCACCAAACTGTCCAATCATATAACACTATAATAACCCACAGGTTTTATTCACAGAATATTTCAATGTTGAAAATGCCCAAATTAAAGCATGCTTTTTCAGTTCAGTAACCTAATAAAGTCAAAACCAGGAAGACAGCTAGAAGAGAAGAATCCAAAATTCAATATTACATTTAATAATATGTAAGGTCATACAGTTGATTAAGTAGTAATATGTATTTGACAATGTGTTTCTTTGCATGTTTCATTCTATAACGATTTATCAATAAGAAAATTCAAACAAAACTTAAAATTATACAGAATTAAACATACAAACTAATTATAATTCATTTTCAGTAAAAGTGTTCATAAAATATTTATATTTAATTCAGCGAACAAAAATTAATTGTTACCTCTAATCATATCATTCAGTTTATATGCTGATAAATGAAAACAATTTATTTTTTAAATAATTAGACTATTTCTTGCTTGTTTCAGATATTTTATAAAAGTCTCTGAATATGAAAAGAACATTGGATCATTTTATTAGTTGTCTGTAATGAATTTGTTGTCTTGTAATGAATTAGTTGTCTGTAATGAATTAGTTGTCTGTAATGAATTAGTTGTCTTGTGATGAATTAGTTGTCTCTAATGAATTAGTTGTCTGTAATGAATTTGTTGTCTTGTAATGAATTAGTTGTCTTGTAATGAATTTGTTGTCTTGTAATGAATTAGTTGTCTCTAATGAATTAGTTGTCTGTAATGAATTTGTTGTCTGTAATGAATTTGTTGTCTGTAATGAATTTGTTGTCTTGTAATGAATTTGTTGTCTTGTAATGAATTAGTTGTCTCTAATGAATTTGTTGTCTTGTAATGAATTAGTTGTCTCTAATGAATTTGTTGTCTTGTAATGAATTAGTTGTCTCTAATGAATTTGTTGTCTTGTAATGAATTAGTTGTCTCTAATGAATTAGTTGTCTGTAATGAATTTATTCAACATTATTATTTAATACATTTTTGCCAGATAATAAACTTTTTTCCTTAAGAACTTTATTATATATTCAAGGATTTTGTAGCTAGCCAGCGATTTTCTTATTTAAACTAAACACTCAGGTAAAGATGTCTCTCGGAACTCTTAGTGGTATATAAGCATGCAATATTACAATTCTTGTGTGAAATTCTTTCTCATTACAATCAGATAGCTTTTGTTCTGGTTGTAGTATTTATAAAGATTGAAAAATTGTAATCTTTTCTATAGCCTTCTTTGCATACAGTGTGTTTATGTGGAAAGCTTTAGTTGTAAGTATTTGTTACTGTTAATATGAAAAACAACGTTGTAGGTAACTTTAAAATGATATTTTATACAGGCTCAATTTATTTTAGAATGAATATTCAAATTTTGGTCAGCAATAATTTGCAGACTTACAACAATAAAATCATGTGTTTGATCCCCTGCCATGAAAAACCAACAGATAATATTTTGTGTATCTTTGCACTATGAAGTCACCTGTTTTATGCATAATTTGTTATTGTTTTAGGTTGATTCTCTGCTAGAAACAGAAGATTCTGGCAAGGATTTGGCATCAGTACAAAATCTAATCAAGAAGCATCAGCTGGTAGAAGCTGATATCACTTCTCACGAAGATCGTATTAAGGACATGAACAACCTAGCTGACAGTCTGGTAGAATCAGGACAGTTTGATTCAACTTCTATACAAGAAAGGCGAACTTCCATTAATGAAAGATATGAACGTGTCAAAACACTTGCTACATACCGTAGGTCTCGACTTGATGAGGCTTACACACTCCATCAGTTCTTCAGGGATATCGCAGACGAAGAATCCTGGATTAAGTAAGGTTTTTCTTTTGCATTTGTTCCACAAGGCAGTAACTAACCTGAATAATTAATGTGTACAAGTTGTGATGAAGTCATATATGTAACAAAATGGTACATAGAAATTTAGGTAGAAATGTATAAATCTATTATAACTGTAATTTTCTTTTTTCATTCTTGACATTTGTTCATAATTTGTATTTAATTGCTCATTTAACAGCAGTAATGTAATGTTATATGCCTGAGATTTGTGTTGATATTTTCTGGATATCTTGTACGACAACATTTGTGTTTCTCCACATTTTTGAAATATTCTTTTATATTTACCTAAATAGTTTGTGTAAGGAGGGTTAAAATAAGTTCAGGTTTGCATAAACATATTTATGTTAAAATGAACAGGGAAAAAAAGCTATTAGTTAGCTCAGATGATTATGGGCGTGACTTGACTGGAGTCCAGAATCTTCGAAAAAAACACAAGAGATTCGAAGCTGAGTTAGCTTCCCATGAACCAGCCATCCAAGACGTTCAAGAAGCAGGCCAGAAACTAATGGCAGTGTCAAATATTGGTGTGCCTGAAATTGAACAGAGGCTGAAGACTTTGAACCAAGCATGGCAAGAACTCAAAGAGGTCAGTTTACACTGGCTTGAACATTGCTAGCATTATTAAAAGTTATATTTATGTCGACCCTGAAAAAAATCAGATAACTTAGGCCAGATAAATTCCCCAAAATTTGTCACGTTAGACCTGCTGTGTGTTATTTAGGTTTGAATATTACTATATTTCAATTTTAAGCTAATATCTTTAAATGCTTACAGATGTTACAGAATAATATAAACACCATTTCACCTGTGTTGTTTGTGTGCTAATGGTTGTTGTATTAGATGTATGCTTTCCAATACCAATATTCATCAGCTGGACTGAAGAATGAAAGAGGAAAATTATCTCAGAGATGTCGTTTACACGTGTGTTACAAATAATAATTTTAAAATTTGTGTTGGTAGATGCTGAAAGGTGGCAGAGTATTGAAAACTAATTAAATATCAAGTACTTAATTTAGTAAACTTTCATTTACGATTTTTCTTGTATATAATTATATGATCCTTCAATATATTTTATAGAGATTTAAAGTATAATGTAGTAGATAATATATATATTAAGGTTTGATGTTCACGACAGGTGTATGTTTTGGTTTGATGTTCACGACAGGTGTATGTTTTGGTTTGATGTTCACTACACGTGTATGTTTTGGTTTGATGTTCACTACACGTGTATGTTTTGGTTTGATGTTCACGACAGGTGTATGTTTTAGTTTGATGTTCACGACAGGTGTATGTTTTGGTTTGATGTTCACGACACGTGTATGTTTTGGTTTGATATTCACGACGTGTATGTTTTGGTTTGATGTTCACGACATGTGTATGTTTTGGTTTGATGTTCACTACAGGTGTATGTTTTGGTTTGATGTTCACTACAGGTGTATGTTTTGGTTTGATGTTCACTACAGGTGTATGTTTTGGTTTGATGTTCACTACAGGTGTATGTTTTGGTTTGATGTTCACGACAGATGTATGTTTTGGTTTGATGTTCACTACACGTGTATGTTTTGGTTTGATGTTCACTACACGTGTATGTTTTGGTTTGATGTTCACTACACGTGTATGTTTTGGTTTGATGTTCACTACACGTGTATGTTTTGGTTTGATGTTCACTACGTGTATGTTTTGGTTTGATGTTCACGACAGGTGTATGTTTTGGTTTGATGTTCACTACACGTGTATGTTTTGGTTTGATGTTCACTACTAACGGTATGTTTTGGTTTGATGTTCACTACACGTGTATGTTTTGGTTTGATGTTCACGACGTGTATGTTTTGGTTTGATGTTCACGACGTGTATGTTTTGGTTTGATGTTCACGACGTGTATGTTTTGGTTTGGTGTTCACGACGTGTATGTTTTGGTTTGGTGTTCACTACAGGTGTATGTTTTGGTTTGATGTTCACTACAGGTGTATGTTTTGGTTTGATGTTCACTACAGGTGTATGTTTTGGTTTGATGTTCACTACAGGTGTATGTTTTGGTTTGATGTTCACTACAGGTGTATGTTTTGGTTTGATGTTCACTACAGGTGTATGTTTTGGTTTGATGTTCACTACAGGTGTATGTTTTGGTTTGATATTCACTACACGTGTATGTTTTGGTTTGATGTTCACGACACGTGTATGTTTTGGTTTGATGTTCACGACACGTGTATGTTTTGGTTTGATGTTCACGACACGTGTATGTTTTGGTTTGATGTTCACGACACGTGTATGTTTTGGTTTGATGTTCACGACACGTGTATGTTTTGGTTTGATGTTCACGACACGTGTATGTTTTGGTTTGATATTCGCGACACGTGCATGTTTTGGTTTGATGTTCACTACAGGTGTATGTTTTGTAAGGTTTAAGATATTTTTATACTTTTTCTTTTCCTGTTTTGCTTTTGTATAAAATAATTTTCCTTCAGATGTCCAGTAAACGAGGTCATAAACTGGAAGAATCGCTGACCTACCAGCAGTTCCTTGCTAAAGTTGAAGAAGAAGAAGCGTGGATATCGGAAAAACAGCAACTTTTATCTGTTGAAGATTATGGTGACAACATGGCTGCTGTGCAGGTAATAAGTTCTAATTCTAAAATCATTCACAGAGTTAAGTACATAATGACTTAACTGTAATGAAAACATGTAATTAAGTACAAAGGAAACAGAAATTGAATCAAATGTTAAAACTAAGAAAATTGTATATGTGGAAAGTAATTGTTAACTTTGTGAATGAATTTGCAAAATTTACTTAAACTTAGCTGATGTGAACGTGTAATGTATACAAAAAGATAATTATAATCTAACATCACTCTTATTTTTGTAATATTATCAAAATGTATAAAAATCTAAATTGTGGAACTTGTATGTTTTGTTTTAAAATTTGAACATATTTTTATAGAATAAATGGTAATTTTCTGTGGATAAAAAACCCTCATTGGTTCAGCAGTAGACTTGTCAATACAAAACCTGAGTTTCAATACCTATGGTTGGCATAGCACAAATAGCCCATTGTGTACCTTTGTGCTTAATAACAAAGAAACAAGCAAAAAAATAATAATGCATTACTCAAAATATTATTCATGTGAATCTACATGTTAAATTTAAAGTATATGAAATATTATTCAGGTGTATTTACATATTAAATTTAAAATATATTAAGTATTAAATATTATTCAGGTGAATCTGCATATTAACTTTCAAGTACGTGAGATATTGTATTTTCTGTCAAAAAAAACCAACAAAACGATAAAACATTTTGTATTAGAAATATTACTTTTCCATTTCCTGTTTCTTTATTTACTTTGGTTCTGGTTATGTATTTTACTTATTATACCATAACTATTACATCATTGTCACTTTATGTGCAGATAACTTTACAATAAATTGGAGCATTGTCCAGTTAGGTTCTGAGTATTTTTTTAAGTTTCCAAGTGATAACATGCATCATAGGATACTTAAATAGATGTGTGTTTTTTACTTCTTACTTTTCCATAGTAAAACAATACTAGATACAATAAATAATATAATAGGTTTTTGATGGTGAAATAATTATGGTATGTATGTGTTACTCTGCTTATCTATCTAGAAAGTGTAATACTGATCATACTAATCTGTGGTTTTCAGAATGATTAGATGTATGGTGAATAGGATCGTATGTTAGAGTCTACTGATTAAACCTGATGTGAATACTTACTCTGAGCTTAAACTTACTGAAATTGTTTAAAGTTTTGTGATTCTTCCTTTACTGCTACAATGTATTTCTGTTACCAAAGAGTTTTACTATTTAATTCTGTAACATTTTTCAGTTTTACGCTTGTCTCTTTTCACATTTTGGTTGCATGTCTCATTTCCACGTGGAAAATTCTGGCTGTGTGTGTGATGTCACCACTCATATTTGTGTACATTTACACATATGATGGTTTCAAAGAATTAGCTTTTGTTTGTCATTTTGGTTTAATAGCATTATATATATAGTAAAAATAATGTTTATGTCATTTAAATAGGTTGAAAATGAATATTTCTATATTAATATCAGTGCCACTGCATCTAGTGTATAATTAGTTCATCTTGCAGTTCCAACAATTAAGAATATTTTATTAATTAACATGCTTTATCTTTATAGGGGCTACTGAAGAAACATGAAGCTTTCTGAATTTGACTTTGCCGCACACCGTGAACGTTATGGAGACATAGCACAAGCAGGTGAACAGCTTATTGCAGAAGGAAATCACCATGCTAACAACATTCGTCAGCGTCTACAGCAACTTCAGGATCGACTAAATGCCCTGGAGGCAGGCACTGTTACTAGGAAAGGCAAGCTGAAGGATAATTCTGCATACTTACAATTTATGTGGAAAGCTGATGTTGTTGAAAGTTGGATTGGTGAGTATGTTTTCATTTGGATCTTGTTAATTTTCTATTTACATGGACCTAGCATGGCCAGCCACCTGATTAGGGTTCTTGACTCGCAATCTGAGGGTCATGGGTTTGAATCCCCCTGTCACAGAACTTGCTCGCCCTTTCAGCCTTGAGGGTGTTATGTGATTGTCATTCACACTATTCCTTGGAAAGATAGCACATGAGTTGGAGGCAGATGGTAATGACCAGTTGCCCTCTCTTTAGTCTTTCACAACTAAATTAGGGACAACTAGCACAAGCAACCCTCATGCAGCTTTGTACAAATTTCAAATGAACCAAACCAAACTTAATTAAACATCATCTCTGTTGTAGTGAAAGTAGTACTTCTTAGAATTGTGCATGAGACAAAAATATCAACAATTGTTCCTTTAGTAACGCCGTTTAAATGTTCATTTAGTAGTAAATATCTCAAAACTGATATTGAGTCCTTCAGTTTATCTAATTTACTTCAAAACATAAAAACATTTTAGCAAGTCTGTGATAATTTTCACTTGTAACCAACTTTGTATTGGTTTTGGTGGGTGGTCCTTCACACACCATTAAAAAAGTAAAAGTACGTTAGGTATTATGGTAAAGTGATATACCACCGTAATTAATTATCATGGAACAGACCAACTGCTTGTTTTCTTTCTTTAAAATTTTACTAAAACTTGTAGTAATAACTTTCACTTTACAAAATGTGTGTGTGTCTGTTAATGGTAATTGCCTCTATATTATCCATAATTTGATCTTCTTACGTATTCAACTTTTTTTTTGTTTTGTTTTGTATTATCAAGGAATATATTTTTATGTGGATTTCTCCCCAAAGTTTTCTTACTGCTGATTATATGACACCACCTGTGAGTTTTTATGGTATTGTACTTTAAAAATAGCTAGAACATACTGAGGATAAAAAATGAAAACAAGTGAACTTATTTTGAAGTTAACCATGGATCCTGAGAAGAACAAAAGAAAGAAAAGTTTTATGACTTTCAGTTAATGCTCTTTTTATATATTGATTGGAACACCTGATCAAAAAAGATCTTTGTTTTTACCATAATATTAATATATGGCTACATGTGTATCAGTAGAGCTTAATAAAACAGTTGAGACACAGCATAATTGTTTGTTATGTAAATAAATGGTGTTTTCTATGAAGTTGAAACAATTTATCTATCTGTTTCTTACACTTAGTGCTGTTATTCTTATAAGGTGTGTTAATTCTCTTGAGAATAAAGATTTGTACAAGTGTGCTGGAACATACTCTTCTGTCGTTAAGCCTTAAATGGACCTACTTCATGGAGACATCCATGAAATAAGCAAAGTAGTAAAGTATGTAATGGTTAGATCCACAGAAGTGGAAATAAGTATGGAAACTACACTCAATAACTAATATAAACCACTTATAGTTTATGTCAAGCCACCTCAGAGATGATGCATTTCCTCACGGTAGGGCTTTAAAGCTATTTCGCTGTGTGATACTCTATGACTGGTTGCCAAGCAGCAAATAAGAAGTATTTCATATCAGTTTATTGGCTGTGTCATCTGAGATCTCAGTACCACCTTACCAGTTACATGTGCATTGAATTTAATTCCAGTCA